>NC_064615.1:722602804-722906733 GCF_023898315.1 Schistocerca nitens | reverse complement strand
GGAAATATACAAAGTAGATCCTAAATTGATACAGTTCCTAAACATAGTAATGAAAAATTGGAAAACCACACTTAATATCCCAACAAATTCAAATAATATCACATCACAACCAATACAGATTAAGTGTGGAATATACCAAGGAGACTCATTAAGTCCTTTCTGGTTCTGCCTTGCTCTGAACCCACTATCCAACATGCTAAATATTACAAATTATGGATACAATATTACTGGAACATACCCACACAAAATCACACATTTGCTATACATGGATGATCTAAAACTACTGGCAGCGACAAATCAACAACTCAACCAATTACTAAAGATAACAAAAGTATTCAGCAATGATATAAATATGGCTTTTGGAACATACATATGTAAGAAAAATTGCATAGTCAAGGGAAAACACACTAAACAAGAAGATTACATAATGCATAACCACAGCGACTGCATAGAAGCAATGGAAAAAACGGATGCCTATAAATATCTAGGATACAGACAAAAAATAGGAATAGATGATACAAATATTAAAGAAGAACTGAAAGAAAAATATAGACAAAGACTAACAAAAATACTGAAAACAGAATTGACAGCAAGAAACAAGACCAAAGCTATAAATACTTATGCCATACCAATATTGACCTACTCATTTGGAGTAGTGAAATGGAGTAACACAGACCTAGAAGCACTCAATACACTTACACGATCACAATGCCACAAATATAGAATACATCACATACATTCAGCAACAGAAAGATTCACATTAAGCAGAAAGGAAGGAGGAAGGGGATTTATCGATATAAAAAAACCTACATTATGGACATATATCTAAAAAGAAAGATGATGAGACTTACCAAACAAAAGTGCTGGCAGGTCGATAGACACACAAACAAACACAAATATACACACAAAATTCAAGCTTTCGCAACAAACTGTTGCCTCATCAGGAAAGAGGGAAGGAGAGGGAAAGACGAAAGGATGTGGGTTTTAAGGGAGAGGGTAAGGAGTCATTCCAATCCCGGGAGCGGAAAGACTTACCTTAGGGGGAAAAAAGGACAGGTATACACTCGCACACACACACATATCCATCCACACATACAGACACAAGCAGACATAGGTAGACAATTTAAGAAAATTCTTTCTAGAACGAGCAGAAACTAGCAAAATACACAAAGCAATCACTCATATAAATACATCGGCTACACCACTACAATTTCATAACCACCTCTACAACCGTTTAGATCACATAACATCAACAGATACGAAGAAAGTAAATTGAAAAAAGAAAACACTACATGGCAAGCACCCGTATCATCTAACACAGCCACACATAGATCATGACGCATCCAACACATGGCTAAGAAAAGGGAATATATACAGTGAGACGGAAGGATTCATGATTGCAATACAGGATCAAACAATAAACACCAGATATCACAGCAAGCATATTATTAAAGATCCCAATACCACAACAGATAAATGCAGACTTTGCAAACAACAAATAGAAACAGTAGATCACATCACAAGCGGATGTACAATACTAGCAAATACAGAATACCCCAGAAGACATGACAATGTAGCAAAAATAATACATCAACAACTTGCCATACAACATAAACTAATAAAACAACACGTTCCCACATACAAGATGCACCAGAAAATGTACTGGAGAATGATGAATACAAATTATACTGGAACAGAACCATTATAACAGATAAAACAACACCACATAACAAACCTGACATCATACTCACCAATAAAAAGAAGAAATTATCACAACTAATCAAAATATCCATACCCAATACAACAAATATACAGAAGAAAACAGGAGAAAAAATTGAAAAATACATCCAACTGGCTGAGGAAGTCAAGGACATGTGGCATCAAGATAAAGTTGACATTATATCGATTATACTATCAACTACAGGAGTCATACCACACAATATCCACCAGTACATCAACACAATACAGCTACATCCAAACTTATATATACAACTATAGAAATCTGTAGTTATTGATGCTTGTTCAATTACCCAAAAGTTCCTAAATGCCATGTAACATACACCATACAGTTAAAAGGAAGTCACGCTTGATCAAGGTCCGCGTCACCTTCCATTTTCAACCAGACATAACGTCTGAGACAGGAAAGAGAAATAATAATAATAATAATAATAATAATAATAATAAGGAAAACAAAGACAGAGGATGAGATGGTCAGATGAAGTTAATCGACACCTCATGTTCTGTTATTACCAAGCAACAAACCTAGGAACCAACACAACTGGATACAGATCACAAGTATACACAACATTTATTACCAGATACCCAGAATTAAAATTTTTAACAGAACAACGTCTAGCTGATCAGATTCGTGTAATAATAAAAAATAACAGGATACCCCAGTCAGAATTAGAAAACAACAAACAACAAGTACAACAAATACTGGAACAAAATAATGTGCAATTAGAAGAAGAAGAAAATACAGTAATGGACTCAAACATCCCAGAGCAAACAAACAAAGAACAACACGCATCAATTAAACAATCAGAGGAAAATGAAATTTTAAGACAGCCACCAGCACAAGCACAAATAGAACACGAAGTGACACACATGTTAGATATAGAAGAAAAATTTCAGTTGACATATATAGAATACAAAGACACAAATACAGACATTAGACCATTCTTGCATAGACCGTCAAATAACCCACAAGTCGAAACAACAATAAAAACTATCAACACAATCATACACAACAAAATAAATGAATACACAACTATGGAAGAGTTACAACTACTGGTTTATGTAGGAGCACTCACTACACTAAATATACACACTAGGCAGATATCAGAACCAACCAACACACAGAAGAAACCCACAAAACCAGCATGGCAACACAGGCTACAGATCAGAATAGAAAAACTGAGAAAAGACATCGGACAGTTAACACAATTTATAAGAAATGAAATATCAGACAAAAAACGAAAAAGGTTAGGTAAAATCTCACAACAAGAAGCAATAGAGCAATTAGATGAAAAGAAGCAGAAATTACAAGCATTGGCCAAACGACTTAGAAGATACAAAAAAAGTGAAAATAGAAGGAAACAAAACCAAACATTCAACACAAACCAAAAGAAATTTTACCAAACAATAGATAACACACACATAAAAATAGACAATCCACCAAACATAAGAGACATGGAACACTTCTGGAGCAGCATATGGTCAAACCCGGTACAACATAACAGGCATGCACGGTGGATACAAGCAGAAACAGATACATACAAGATGATACCACAAATGCCTGAAGTGATAATTTTGCAACATGAAGTCACCCGAGCAATTCTACGCACAATTGGAAAGCCCCTGGAAATGATAAAATAGCAAATTTCTGGCTAAAGAAGTTCACCTCAACACATTCACATCTAACTAAATTATTTAACAGTTACATTGCAGACCCATACATATTCCCTGATACACTTACACATGGAATAACTTATCTGAAACCTAAAGATCAAACAGACACAGCAAACCCAGCTAAATATCGCCCCATAACATGCCTACCAACAATCTACAAAATATTAACTTCAGTCATTACACAGAAATTAATGACACATACAACACAGAACAAAATTATAAATGAAGAACAAAAAGGCTGCTGCAAAGGAGCGCGAGGATGTAAAGAGCAACTGATAATAGATGCAGAGGTGACATATCAAGCTAAAACTAAACAAAGGTCTCTACACTACGCATACATTGATTACCAAAAAGCTTTTGATAGTGTACCCCACTCATGGTTACTACAAATATTGGAAATATACAAAGTAGATCCTAAATTGATACAGTTCCTAAACATAGTAATGAAAAATTGGAAAACCACACTTAATATCCAAACAAATTCAGATAATATCACATCACAGCCAATACAGATTAAGCGTGGAATATACCAAGGAGACTCATTAAGTCCTTTCTGGTTCTGCCTTGCTCTGAACCCACTATCCAACATGCTAAATAGTACAAATTATGGATACAATATTACTGGAACATACCCACACAAAATCACACATTTGCTATACATGGATGATCTAAAACTACTGGCAGCAACCAATCAACAACTCCACCAATTACTAAAGATAACAGAAGTATTCAGCAATGATATAAGTATGGCGTTTGGAACAGACAAATGTAAGAAAAATAGCATAGTCAAGGGAAAACACACTAAACAAGAAGATTACATATTGGATAACCACAGCGACTGCATAGAAGCGATGGAAAAAACGGATGCCTATAAATATCTAGGATACAGACAAAAAATAGGAATAGATAATACAAATATTAAAGAAGAACTAAAAAAAAATATAGACAAAGACTAACAAAAATACTGAAAACAGAATTGACAGCAAGAAACAAGACCAAAGCTATAAAAACTTATGCCATACCAATATTGACCTACTCATTTGGAGTAGTGAAATGGAGTAACACAGACCTAGAAGCTCTCAATACACTTACACGATCACAATGCCATAAATATAGAATACATCACATACATTCAGCAACAGAAAGATTCACATTAAGCAGAAAGGAAGGAGGAAGGGGATTTATCGATACAAAAAACCTACATTATGGACAGGTAGACAATTTAAGAAAATTCTTTATAGAACGAGCAGAAACTAGCAAAATACACAAAGCAATCACTCATATAAATACATCGGCTACACCACTACAATTTCATAACCACCTCTACAACCCGTTAGACCACATAACATCAACAGATACGAAGAAAGTAAATTGGAAAAAGAAAACACTTCATGGCAAGCACCCGTATCATCTAACACAGCCACACATCGATCAAGACGCATCCAACACATGGCTAAGAAAAGGCAATATATACAGTGAGACAGAAGGATTCATGATTGCAATACAGGATCAAACAATAAACACCAGGTATTACAGCAAGCATATTATTAAAGATCCCAATACCACAACAGATAAATGCAGACTTTGTAAACAACAAATAGAAAAAGTAGATCACATCACAAGCGGATGTACAATACTAGCAAATACAGAATACCCCAGAAGACATGACAATGTAGCAAAAATAATACATCAACAGCTTGCCTTACAACATAAACTTTTAAAACAACAAGTTCCTACATACAAGTATGCACCACAAAATGTACTGGAGAATGATGAATACAAATTATACTGGAACAGATCCATTATAACAGATAAAACAACGCCACATAACAAACCTGACATCATACTCACCAATAAAAAGAAGAAATTAACACAACTAATCGAAATATCCATACCCAATACAACAAATATACAAAAGAAAACAGGAGAAAAAATTGAAAAATACATCCAACTGGCTGAGGAAGTCAAAGACATGTGGCATCAGGATAAAGTTGACATCATACCAATTATACTATCAACTACAGGAGTCATACCACACAATATCCACCAGTACATCAATGCAATAGAGCTACATCCAAACGTATATATACAACTACAGAAATCAGTAATTATTGATACATGTTCAATTACCCGAAAGTTCCTAAATGCAATATAACACATACCATACAGTTAAAAGGAAGTGACGCCTGATCAAGGTCCGCGTCACTTTTCATTTTTAACCAGACTTAACGTCTGAGAAAGTAAAGAATAATAATAATAATACTTTCACATGTTGCTTTCCTCTTTTTAATTGGTCTCGACTCATGTTCTATCATCCCAAATATTTAATCATCTGCTTTTAGACCTGCCATTAGTTAAATTTCTTCATATCATAACAAACTTGCTATTTGTAATCTGTTTTCATAACCACTGCACTGCCTTGCATTATTAATTGTAGGAAAATGGAAACACAAGTGTTACCTGCAACTCAACTTGACATTATAATAACTAGTCCCTTGCATAAAAATATTAACCTCAAACAAACCCCAATTTCCCTGAATGTATTATTTAAGCACACTGATTGATAGTCAGCTTGTTTGAACAATACAACAAAACTGGAATAAATCATTAATAATGTTTTCGTAACCAGAATTCGATATATAGAACTTAGAAAAACCATTTTTCCCTTAAACCCATGTCTTTAAAGGATTTAGAATACTCTACCCGTCCCTACCCGTCCCTGTCTATCAGAATGTTTACAGTTCTAGTAGTGTTGGACCCATTGTTGGAGTTGTTTATTGGGCCTGAGACAGAGTCCACACTTCGGCACATATCTCATTTTTCACATGTGATTGTGTGTCGTCGTTACTTATCTGATTATCATAAAGTGCTGTTGATTGCTTTTTACTCCTCAGTGCTATTGATTTACGTTCATAACCTCTTTTGGATTACCTTGTTGTCTCCTAACTTTGGAATACTGTGCACCATGCCCACTGGCTGCTCTGGTTTCGTGCCTTGTGCTTTTTGATCTGCCCTTCATTGATTCATTAGTTTCGGTTTTTCATGGTAAACAGTAAAGTATTTGATGTTTTCCTCTACATGCCAACAATTCTTTTCCAAGATAAAAGTTGTCATTCAACTTAAACTATTGGTTCATATAAATATTTTGCCTTACTAGGCTGCCATTCAAACTGTCTGTGGTAGCTGCTCCCCCCCTCTTTTGTTGTTTAGGTTCGGATCTATTAGCCCCAGAGCTAGCTTATTTTTCACCTCCTGATGTGTACTTTTCTTTAAAATCTCTGCAAAAGTCTCCCAGTTTATACATTCATACATATTGAATAATTCTCATTGTAATGCTTCATATTTTGAGTGATCTAGTCTTTTGGTTATCCTTCCATGTACTGGGGAAAAAACAATCAGATGGTCTTAAAAGTCTTGTGTGCAGCTCTCGCTCAGGTTCAGACTCCAAGAATTTATTTGGTATACCATGGCCACTTTCAAACTGGAACTCCTCCCTACAGTCGCAAGCTGAGTTAGATGCTGACGTCTCATTATCAGACTCAGTTCCCCCACTTACTACTATGTTTTCATTGCTGGTTCTGTTGCTTAAACACTATCCTCTCCTATAAGTCAGTCTTGCAAGTTACCATTATTGTCATCATTTCTACCTTTCTGGTCAAGTCAAAAAATATAGTCCGTACAGATGAATGAGATCTTTCTTGATCACCCTCAAAGACCACCCTCTGCTGGAAACCAAAATTATCCTCTTTAATTACTCCCAATTCAGCTTCTAAGACTTTAAATTTATTTCTACCTTTCCATTTCCTCAAAACATCTAGATGTATCTACATGAGCCTCAGAAATATCATTCCGTAAGGATTACTTCTTATTAAGATCCTCACTCATATTGCATTCCAATGTTTCAAACTCTTAAGCCTTATTCTCCAAGTTACATTTAACAGTGTCACCTTTTGCATTTAAACTGTCCAAAAGAAAGCCCACATTTTCTGGTATTTCATGTTAAACTTTATCTTCAATCTGAGTTACTGTTTCCTCTAGACCTTCAACTAGATTATTGACTCTTTGATTGTCTGCCAGAACAACAATTTATTCTCAGTTTTTTTCCAATGTACCATCCTGTTGTCCAAACTGTGAACTAAATCAGTCTTCTGCTCATCAAATTTATTACTTAAGTGCTGCAACAATTACACTACTACTCTTTTTCCATTTTGAAATGTTACACACTAAATACCTTCACATTAATTCTTAAAATTCAGTGCACATTTACTGTTGTACACTCTCTTAAATCCATACACTTAATAAATACAAATACGCTGCTGCCCGACACAACTGAATTGTAGAATGCTTCACTGGTAGTATGACTGTTTATTGGTGCCGGTGGACAATACGGCAGCAAAGAATGGTGAGGTGGCAGTGAGTGATAAGGCAGTGTTGACTGCAAGTGGCAAGTGGCAGCAAAGTCAACAGCAACTACAGTGATGCTGCCAACAGCTGTTACAGTTACAGTGACTGAAAGCAGTGCCAGTGATTGGAGGAGGATGTGGCAATGTTGGAAGTGGAAGAGGCAGAGCGGCACCGGCGAGAATAAATGTTGGTTGCAGCAAGGGCAGCGGCATCTGCTGCGGCCCAGTGGTGGCAGCAGCAACCTGATGCGGCATCTGCTATGGCCCAGTGGCTGCAGTGCTCGTAAGTACATCTGCTGTGACCAAGTGGTGGCAGCCCCCATAGGTGGCATAGCAGTGACCGGAGGTGGCAGCGCCAGTTGAAATAATGATTGCTACAGTCAGATGAGTGTCAGTGGCAGCAACCTTAGTGTCAGTAGCAGCGATTGTTGAAATCATATTTACTGTGAATTCACCTGTATACAGAGGTGATAGTGGACAACTCAGCTGGCGATGCCCTCCAGTTATATCTGGATAGACAAAAATTATTTTCTTTCTTCACATTGTTTTACTCCTCCTCCTCCTCCTCCTCCTCCTCCTTCTCCTCTTCCTCCTCCTGGTTGCTTGGTTGACACTGGGTGGTGTTACATGTTTATTTAATTATTCATTTGATAGTAGAACTGTAAACCACATAAAACAACCCTCTCCATCACAATGGAGACCTAGTAATTTTTTCCTCTAAATTAGTTTTTGAAATATAGTTGCAAGGTCATTTTTTCAATTTGAGAGATTTAAAAGAGCTCAGGTAGCTGCAGTGCAGGAATGACAGGAATTAAATTCTTCTGCATATGCTGCCTTCAAAGAACTGAAATATTTTTCTTTAACTGGCAAAGCCCGTATATGCCTAAACTCTAAATTTCTCAACAGTAAAATCTTTCCTCAATATAAATATGACTAACTCTTCAAGAAATCAATCTTATATCATAGTCAGAATATTATGTACGACTTCCTCTTTGAGCTTGTAAAAATATAAAATAAATAAGTCACTGGAATTGACTGTCATTATATAATAAATCTGGTATAATCTGCAGCTAAGATATTTTCCAACTCCACAGAAATAAGAACCATCAACTTGTGATCGATATTAATTCTTATTAATTTCAACACAAAATCTGAACATAAATCTACAAGAACACAGCAAACAGTACACTGTCCAACATCATCATCAGATATAATTCATCCCAGTTTTACAATACACCAGAATGTCTTGCCACAAAAGATGCGTGCATCTGAGACTGTGACACCTAAGGTATATATGTTGTTGTTGTTGTTGCTGCTGCTGTGGTGTTCAGTCCTGAGAATGGTTTGATGCAGCTCTCCATGCTACTCTATCCTGTGCAAGCTTGTTCATCTCCCAGTACCTACTGCAACCTACATCCTTCTGAATCTGCTTAGTGTATTCATCTCTTGGTCTCCCTCTACGATTTTAACCCTCCACGCCGTCCTCCAATACTAAATTGGTGATCCCCTGATGCCTCAGAACATGTCCTACCAACCGATCCCGTCTTCTAGTCAAGTTGTGCCATAAACTCCTCTTCTCCCCAATTCTATTCAATACTTCCTCATTAGTTTTGTGACCTACCTATCTAATCTTCAGCATTCTTCTGTAGCACCACATTTCAAAAGCTTCTATTCTCTTCTTGTCCAAACTATTTATCATCCATGTTTCACTTCCATACTTGGCTGCACTCCATACAAATACTTTCAGAAACGACTTCCTGACACTTAAATCAATACTCGATGTTAATAAATTTCTCTTCTTCAGAAACGCTTTCCTTACCATTGTCAGTCTATATTTTATATCTTCAGTACTTTGGCCATCATCAGTTATTTTGCTCCCCTAATAGCAAAACTCCTTTACTACTTTAAGTGTCTCATTTCCTAATCTTATTTCCTCAGCATCACCTGACTTACTTTGACTACATTCAATTATCCTCATTTTGCTTTTGTTGATGTTCATCTTAATCCTTCTTTCAAGACACTGTCCATGCCGTTCAACTGCTCTTCCAAGTCCTTTGCTGTCTCTGACAGAATTACAATGTCATCAGCGAACCTCAAAGTTTTAATTTCTTCTCCATGGATTTTAATACCTACTCCGAATTTTTCTTTTGTTTCCTTTACTGCTTGCTCAATATACAGATTGAATAACATCGGTGAGAGGCTACAACCCTGTCTCACTCCTTTCCCAACCACTGCTTCCCTTTCATGCCCCTCGACTCTTATAACTGCCATCTGGTTTCTGTACAAATTGTAAATAGCCTTTCGCTCCCTGTATTTTACCCCTGTCACCTTCAGAATTTGAAAGAGAGTATTCCAGTCAACATTGTGATAAGCTTTCTCTAAGTCTACGCATGCTAGAAACGTAGGTTTGCCTTTCCTTAATCTGTTTTCTAAGATAAGTCGTAGGGTCAGTATTGGCTCACGTGTTCTAACATTTCTACGGAAACCAAAGTGATCTTCCCCGAGGTCGGCTTCTACCAGTTTTTCCATTTGTCTGTAAAGAATTCGTGTTAGTATTTTGCAGCCGTGGCTTATTAACTGATAGTTCGATAATTTTCACAACTGTCAACACCTGCTTTCTTTGGGATTGGAATTATTATATTCTTCTTGAAGCCTGTGGGTATTTCGCCTGTCTCATACATCTTGCTCACCAGATGGTAGAGTTTTGTCAGGGCTGGCTCTCCCAAGGCTATCAGTAGTTCTGATGGATTGTTGTCTACTCCCGAGGCCTTGTTTCGACTTAGGTCTTTCAGTGCTTTGTCAAACTCTTCACACAATGTCATATCTCCCATTTCATCTTCATCTACATCCTCTTCCATTACCAAAGTATTGTCCTCAAGAATATCGCCCTGTATAGACCCTCTATACACTCCTTCCACCTTTCTGCTTTCCCTTCTTTGCTTAGAACTGGGTTGCCATCTGAGCTCTTGATATTCATGCAAGTGGTTCTCTTTTCTCCAAAGGTCTCTTTAATTTTCCTGTAAGCAGTATGTATCTTACCCCTAGTGATATTCGCCTCTACATCCTTACATTTGTCTTCTAGCCATCACTGCTTAGCCATTTTGCACTTCCTGTCGATCTCATTTTTGAGATGTTTGTATTCGTTTTTTCCTCCTTCATTTAGTGCAATTTTTGTATTTTCTCCTTTCATCAATTAAATTCATTATCATTTGTTACCCAAGGATTTCTATTAGCCCTCGTCTTTTTACCTACTTGATTCTCTGCTGCCTTTACTATTTCTTCTTCTATTGTATTTCTTTCCTCCATTCTTATCAGTCATTCCCTAATGCTCTCCCTGAAACTCTCTACAACATCTGGTTCTGTCAGTTTAGCCAGGTCCCATCTCCATAAATTCCTACCTTTTAGCAGTTTCTTTAGTTTTAATCTACAGTTCATAACCAATATATTGTGGTCAGAGTCCACATCTACCCCTGGAAATGTCTTACAATTTAAAACCTGGTTCCTAAATCTCTGTCTTACCATTATATAATCAATCTGAAACCTGTCAGTATCTCCAGGTTTATTCCATGTATACAACCTTCTTTTATGATTCTTGAACCAAGTGTTAGCTATGATTAAGTTATGCTCTGCGCAAAAATCTACCAGGCGGCTTCCCCTTTCATTCATTACCACCATTCCATATTCACCTACTATGTTTCCTTCTCTTCCTTTTCCTACTATCGAATTCCAGTCACTGTGACTATTATATTTTCGTCTCCCTTCACTATCTGAATAACTTCTTTTATCTTGTCATACATTTCATCAATCCCTTCGTCATCTGCGTAGCTAGTCAGCATATAAACTTGTACTATTGTGGTAGGCGTGGGCTTCGTGTCTATCTTGGCCACAATAATGCGTTCGCTATGCTGTTTGTAGTAGCTTACCCGCATTCCTATTTTTTTATTCAGTATTAAACCTACTCCTGCATTACCCCTATTTGATTTTGTATTTATAACCCTGTATTCACCTGACCGAAAGTCTTGTTCCTCCTGCCACCGAACTTCACTAATTCCCACTATATCTAACTTCAACCTATCCGTTTCCCTTTTTCAATTTTCTAACCTACCCGCCCGATCTGACATTCCACACTCCGACCCGTAGAACGCCAGTTTTCTTTCTCCTGATAACAACGTCCTCCTGAGTAGTCTCCGCCCGGAGATCCGAATGGGGGACTGTTTTACCTCCAGAATATTTTACCCAATATGAAGCCATCATCATTTAACCATACAGTAAAGCTGCATGCCCTCGGGAAAAATTACGCCTGTAGTTTCCCCTTGCTTTCAGCTGTTCGCAGCACCAGCACAGCAAGGCCGTTTTGGTTAGTGTTACAAGGCCAGATCAAGCAATCATCCAGACTGTTGCCCCTGCAACTACTGAAAAGGCTGCTGCCCCTCTTCAGGAACCACACGTTTGTCTGGCCTCTCAACAGATAAGTCTCCGTTGTGGTTGCACCTACGGTGCAGCTATCTGTATCGCTGAGGGATGCAAGCCTCCCCACCAATGGCAAGGTCCATGGTTCATGGGGGGGACCTACAGTATATCCAGTTTCAATATGATTTGTGCTACACGATTGCTGTAGACAATACAGAGTTAGACATTACATATCATGATAACATTAACCCAATTTGCCACATACATTTATCGTTCTAAAAATTTCCCAATATTTAATTTGGTATGTGTATGTATCAAAGGGCAGATACTGTTCTTTCCATGTGAAAACTGAGCATCATTGCATTTTATAAAAAATGTACAAGGTCAGGTAATACAGCTGACAATTTTACGTTGTAGAATTCCACTTCATTTGTTGAGGGTATATTTTAAAGAACAAAAACTGTGGCCCATGAGAAATAACTTCAGATTTTTATTTTTTAGCAGACTGTCTTTCTTTCCCCATTTTATTTTGTTTAGGAGATGAAAGTATAATTCTGCTCAAGTCTGATGTATACTTTCCTGATAGGCATGTATTCTGACTTGGGAGAGAAGAATGTTATGTCAGTTTGTGGTTCCACGATTATGCGCAAAGCTGTTTTGCTGATAATATATATGTTGGAAGTATCTAAACATTCTCTTATAAGGAGTACTGTTTCATAGGGTTATGATATCCAATCTAAGAAAATGAGGATGACATGATTCTTGCCCTGAGGATGACACAATACTTGTTGCTTATGAATTTTGGGTTTTCAATAAATTTATTTATGGGCGTGGGTAAATCCAGAATAATATCCCACATACTGTCCAGACTTGCCTCCCTGCAATTATGCCATTTTTGTTGAGCTAAAGAGCGCTCTGAGAGGCAAATGATTCACCTTGGACAATGATGTGAAGCATTAAATTTGGAACTGATTCACAACAAAGCTCAGGAATTTTGCAAGGCGGCCATTCATCATCTTATCACAGTGGGCCAAGTGCTTCAACAGTGGTGGGCAATACTTCTGAAATAAGGCTCACATCAGATTCAGAGCCAATGAAATTTATTTACTTGTTTGTTTGTTTGTTGTGACTTTTGTAATAGTATTTTGTCTTGACAGGAACAGCTGTGAACAGAATATCATTAAGTACTTTGTCATTTGATTTGTGACATCCATCACTGTGTAGTTCTTTCTTCCTGTGTATTTTCCTGAGTATTCCACTATATTGCTTGTTTTGTAAGATATTGTGAGCACTGGTAAAAATTGTCAAAGAACAGGAAGATAACTGTAATCATGCAGTAAACCTCATTAGGGCAGTCTGATTATTGATTACTATATTTAAGTTGATCAGAAAGAAGCATTAGGAGTTTTTGAGGGTTTTTTTTTTTTTTTTTTTTTTTTTTTTTTTTTTTTTTTTTCCAGCTGAAATTAATTTGCTTCAGGATTTAGAGATAAAACAGTAATGGATTGACACCTTAATAATTCTCAGTAAACTTCCCCCTGCACTGGCACCACAAGAGCGTATATCTGTATTAAAACATTGTTTCACAAAGGTGTACCACGTTATTTTACTGGATTCAAAGTCAGTACAGAGGCAGCCTCACACCGATAGTGATGAATTACTAACAGAAAATAGTGGAATAACTCCAGAAATTGAAGATTTACAGTCAGCATTAGGTGAGTGCAGAATGGTTATCTATACCCTTTACTACTGTAACTTTTTTGTATATCCTGGTCTTACATTTTACTTATGTGTATTTTTTTCAGATGCTTGTTACTTATACTTGTTTAATATTGGTGAAGCCACTTTAATTTGATAACTTCTGGGTGGAATGCAGGTAATGGAATGACTGAAGATAACCATGTGCCATATAGTTGAAGTATACTTGATTTATATGATATATGATTATCTTTACTCTTTCCATTATTTGGAATGATATTTTGTTTTTGAAGCCCTTGTTTCTTATAGTGAGATTCAGTAAACAATGAAATGAAATGATCATATGGCACTAATGGCCGATAGTACCCACCTGGGGAAGTTCGGCTGCTGAGTTGCAAGCCTTTTCATTTGACACTACATTCGGTGATGTGCGTTTTGATGATGATGATGACGATTATGATAACACAACACAAAGCAGAGAAAATCTCTAACCTGGCAAGGAATCGAAACCAGGCCCATTGCATATGTCAGACGTGCTGACCGCTCAGCTAAGCAGTATTCTTCAGCTTCCGTTTGTTACATAATCATTTCTGAAAATGAAATCCACGAGGACAATAAATTGATTGTGGCCCAAAAGTTGTTGTATCACTGTCATCATCCTCTCAGTAAGATTGCTGAAAATATTTGCTCTGGAGCAGTACCTTTCACTTCAGACAAAGTGCTAATGCGAAGCAGAAAAGGTGCCACTGTGCTGAATTAAAAATAATTTTATTCTTAATTTCCCTGAAGCAGCATTATATGGGGCAGCAAAAGTGAAAAATTAATAGGTAAATTCTAGTTGGAAGTTATAGCAGGTTTCTATTTCATAATATGAAAGAAAGGCTAAACAAGGAATTTAGACAATCTGCGGAAGTTAATAAGATTTTGGAAATTGGCAGCTTGCCTTCATGAAGATTTTATATTAAACATAATAAAAGATTGCTTTATGTGTTTATTGCTAGTTTGTATGTGACCAGTCCATCCCTTCTCCTATTTGAGTGATGTTTTTTATCATTGTATTTCTCCCCCAATTTGTCTTTGAGAAGGAAGAGGAAGAGGAGGAGGAGGAGGAGAAAGGGGGTGGGGATGGAACAAAGGCATTATTAACCTTCTGCTATAGCAAGTGTGTCTCCATTTGTTAGAATTAGTTCTTTAAGTGACTTCAAACACTTTTATTACATTCTCCCCCACTGGAGTTTGTTGAACATCTAGCTAACATACTTATGTGAAAGTAATAATCTTGTAACAAATTGCATAGCTTTCTAATGTACTTTCTCAATTATTAGTCATACCCACTTGGTAATTATCTTGAGTAGATGAGTTGTAATAAAGATAACTTTCAATAAAATTAAGTTTTTCAGAGTAGCTGCTTCTTTCCAGAATCCTTCCAATAGACCAGAACATACACTGATTGTAACACAATTGCGCAAGAAGGAAAAACTTTATTTCAGTAGGTTTTGTAAGACTGTTACCATTTTTCACTTTTTAAGACTCTTGTGGTTCTCAAATGATTTATTATATTTCCAGTTTCAGTAATGGCAAGTGGATTCGGGCTCTTAACAACTTTCACTGTTGTGATCAACCTACATTGTTGTTGTTACACCACCAACACCATCATCATGATTAATTATAGCAGTAGCTAGTGGTCTGCTTACACTACTGGATGCAAACCTCCTCTACATAATCTTCAGTTATACATTGTGAAGGTTCACATTCTTTCTTCTTTTTTGTTTCAATATAAATTTTAAGTCTTCATGTATTTACCCCCCCCCCCTGCCCCCACAAAATAAATAAATAAATAAATTAAAAGGGACATATAATTAAAGAATACCTTGACATAAAATCAGAAATAAGTTTTTCTTCTTTTTAATTAATAAAAGTTCATAGCATGTGTTGTGTTCTTTGTGTAGCCATTTTTGGTGCCCCTCTCCTGAACAGGGTCTAATGGCTGGATGACTTCACCAAATTTATGCAGGATGCATGCCCTGGCTTACTAGCATGGTTCTGCATTTCAGGAGGCACATTAAACATTTTATTCCATAATCATCATCATCATCATCATCATCATCATCATCATCATCATGCTAAAAAAGATTATGGATCTTTTGTTTAACAGTCAGCCCTCTCATTTGTAATTCTGAGTCAAGGCATTGAAAATCCACAGTGTATTAAAGTTACTCCTGCATGTTTTCTGATACCATGTACACATTGAGTGTGAACTCGTGTTTCAAACACTTACTAAACTTACGTATGAAAATTCTCTTTAATTTTACTGATACCATCACAGATCACTTTTAGTGTTTTGATTACTTCTTCATCTGCTCTAGACATACACACATTTATTGGTTCTTGACACTTATGTTGTGTTTTTTTTGTTTTTTTATTTTATGCAGTCATTGTACATTATTTTTTTCATACTATAAATGAATTATAATCCCGATTTCATGTTTGCTGTATTAATTTTTTTTCTTTTCATGTTGAAGTTTATCCGAAGTAGATGAAAATGGTACGTGAGGGTCCCCCCCCCCCCCCCCCCCTCCCTCCCTCTGTATAAGTATCTGGAAACTTACTCCAGGGCTACTGAGAACAGATTTAGTGACATGGGATTTACTTGCCATTCACCTCTGTCAGTTCTGAACTTCTTAACTTCTTATCCTGATGAATCAGGGGAATCTGTAGCATTGCTATGTTATTTTTCTCCATATTGATGCAGATTGGATCTCGTTTTATTACTGTTAAAAATTCATGCTAACAATGAAGAACGCACTTACGTATCATGACGTTACATCTGTTCACACTTTAACGAAGGTGCAGCATTTTGGAAATTGTTATTTGTCACATACACCATGCCCAGCTAATTCAGGAATGTACCAATCTGGAAAATATTACCTTTTAAAAATATATCCTTAGCAGAAAAGTACATACTGTGATAAATTTTGTATGGTTAAAAACATAACAACATGGTGAATACACAAAAAATTAATTAGAGCATAAATAAAATAAGCCACAAGTGTAAAAACAAATTTCCTGTGTCAAGCATAGGACTTCTTGAACTGTCATCATATTTGAGTTGTAATCTTAATTCCAGGTCATTGGATCAGTTTCTTTTCTGAAATTGTAATCTCTTTTTACTTAATTATTTACTATATTAGATGTACAATTTTCAGGAATGCTGGTTCAAGAAATGCTGCTCATTTCTGTATGTCCATCAACACTTGATGAAATGTTTACCCTCTTGGAACCTTGGATATCTCAAAAATATGCTTCCCAGAGGACTGCTGCCTTGGACACACTGAGTACCATTTTGCATTGCTATATTAGCAATGTCAGATTTGGATGTGAGGTAACTGACTGATAATGTGGTGATTTTGTAGAAAACTGTGTGAAACGTATGTGACTGATGCCAGTGAATGAATGATTTTTCAGACGCCGACAAAGTTCAGTCAGACTGGAATAATATTGGGTCGTATTGCTCCTCGGTGCACTGATCCTGATTTGAAAGTGCGCCAGAAAGCTACAGATTGTGTATATCTGGTTCTTTGTTTGGCAGCCAGATACGAAGGACATTCTAAAGATTATGAAAATGAGTTCATGAATCATTTTAATAAAGTGCAGAAGGAACTCCAAACTGATGATCCTCAGAGACTCTTTAAAGCTACAGGTGACCTTGCTCAGGTATTGCATTTTTCATTTTACCTTAATTATTCACACCAGTGTTGGAAACCTGTAAATGGTATTTAAGAATAGTAAACTTAAGTGCAGACAATGGTTTCACTCTTTAGATTCTGAAAACAAAGTGTTGGAATTTTTTATGATATTCAATAACACTGTAAATGTAACTGGTATACTAACAGTCTCAAAAACTCGTATCCTAAATAAATGTATAAAAATGCCAATACGTAGATTTTGTGGCCGATGACACTTTCTTCAGTATCAGAAGTAGTTAGGAGTTAGAGAAGTTCAGGGATAGGTAAGAAAATCAAGAACATACTATCCACAAAATTGACAATAAGTATGTAACAGGTAGAGTTTGAAGTATAGTAATGATGACAGTGAAATGTAATTCCATTTTTTTCTGAAAAAATAGGGATAAACTATGCAACAGGCTAAACTATTTTAAGAGACAACTGTCTTAAGTTATGGGATATGCTTCCTGTACTGTACATCACAGCTGGACATTTATATAACAATAAATTATAAGGTCATCCATATTGAGGTTATAACCAGGGAGACCGTTTAAAAGTATTAGTTTTTAAAAGTAATTTGTACAGTCAAAGATCACAGTAAGTCATAAATACACACATAAAAAAAAAAAAAAAAATTGGGTCGGCCTAGTTCACAGAACTCGTGAAGATAGACGTTGACTGTGAATATTGTATCACAGGTACAGTCCCTTTGACTATTCAGAGATGTCACTAAAACTGCCCAAAAATGTAAACAGCCATGCATGAGCAGCACCTATTAGATGGAGGGGGTCCGACAGCCAAACAGTTCCCGTCATTACACCAGGAAGGAGGTACATGGCTCGTGTTGTCTGTAGTTCAACCATGCCTAGATGCTCAATACCCCAGTGGTTCGGTCATGTCTGCATTGTTACTTTGTGCCAAGAAGGGCTCTCAACCAGGGAAGTATCCAGGCATCTCGGAGTAAACCAAAGCGATGTTGTTCAGACATGGAGGATATAAGGAGAGAGGAACTGTCGATGACATGCCTCACCACTCAGGCCACCAAAGGGCTACTAGTGTTGTGGAAGACCACTACCTATGGATTATGGCTCAGAGGAACCCTGACAGCAATGCCACCATGTTGAATAGCACAACGGCTATACGATACATAAATTCCATCCTCCAACCAATAGTGCAACCATATCAGCAGCATATTGGCAAGGCATTAGCCTTCATGGATGACAATTCGCAGTCCCATCGTGCACATCTTCTGAATGACTTCCTTGAGGATAATGACATCGCTCAACTAGAGTGGCCAGTATGTTCTCCAGGCATGAACCCTATCGAACATGCCTGGGATAGATTGAAAAGGGCTGTTTATGGACGATGTGACCCACCAACCACTCTGAGGGATCTATACCAAATCGTCATTGAGTATTGGTACAATCTGGACCAACAGTGCCTTGATGAACTTGTGGATAGTATGCCACAATGAATACAGGCATGCATCAGTGCAAGAGAACATGCTACTGGGTATTAGCGGTACCGGTGTGTACAGCAATCTGGACCACCACCTTTGAAGGTCTCACTCAATGGTGGTACAACATGCAATGTGTGGCTTTCATGAGCAATAAAAAGGATTCCAATTTTCTGTACAGGTTGCGGAACTCTCGGAACTGAGGTGATGCAAAACTTTTTTTGATGTGTGTAGTAGTAGAAAGGGAAGTCCTGCTCTACTAAGTATAGGAAAGACGGATACAGAAAAACCCAACAAATTCTCCCATCACAAAAATCTAATGCCTCCAGTATTTACAACAATTTCATTTATAGAGGCCAACATAATGGAATATTATCATCCACACTACCTATTGTTGTAGCTGCCAGTCTCGTGAAATGTTTGATGCAGCTTTCCACAGTAGTTTGTCTTGTGCAAGTCTTTTTCAAATCTGCTTTACTACTGTATCCTACATCAGTTTGAATCAACGTATTGTATTCAAACTTTGGTATCCTCAAACAATTTTTACCTAACAAGTTTGCATCCATTACTATGTTAGCTGTACCTTTATGCCTCATGACGTATCCTATCAATGTGTCCATTCTTTTAGTTGAGCTATGCCATAAAGCTCTTTCTCAGCTCTTTGCTGACTCCGACAAGATTCCAATATCATAGGCAAAGCTTGAAGTTTATTTCTTCATCCTGATCTTCCAAGTCCTTTTCTAAATTTATCCTTGCTTTCCTTTTCTCCTCACTGTGTGAAGAGGTCCAGTACAATGAGGGATAGGCTCCAACTCTGTCTCACTCCGTTCTCAACTGTTTTCTCCAATCATGTCCTTTAACACTCATAACTTTCTTATTGACATCATACCATTCACACTATTCCCATTTTAGTCCATTTTATTACTCATAAAACTCACTCTTCTTATTTATAAAGCCCAAAAATTTGCAGATAGTCAGCTACTTATAATGCAAAAGTGCATCACATTATACTTTAAAAATTAGTATTTAGTTGTGAACTCATGTTGCACCCTTACACAGATTCTCACAAATACTGCTTTTGTTAAGCCCAGCTTAAGTTTTCTTTGCAGTTCATTGAGAGGAAACTGAATACTATTTGAATATAAATTGTTAACAATCTTTGTGCCATAGACATGTGAGATTGAGTTCTCTGAGAGAAGCATCTCATTATGTGCATACATACATACATACATACATACATAGGAAACTTGTGTTCAGTCAGATAGGTGTGGCCGGCCGGTGTGGCTGAGCAGCTGTAGGCGCTTCAGTCTGGAACTGGGTGACCGCTACGGTCGCAGGTTCAAATCCTGCCTCGGGCATGGATGTGTATGATGTCCTTAGGTTAGTTGGGTTTAAGTAGTTCTAGTTCTAAGTTCTAGGGAACTGATGACCTCAGATGTTAAGTCCCATAGTGCTCAGAGCCATTTGAACCAGATAGGTGTGATAAAAACAGTACTGAGCAGACCTGAACATGTGTTGTGATGTGATGTGATAGCTCTTTACTATCTCAGTGGTAGTGACATAAGGTATACGATGTACAAACGAAGCTAGAATGCAACTACAAGAAACCACAATATGTAATGATAGTTAATCTTTTTTCATTGTAAATTTCTATATTTTACAATAATTGTTCTGTTGTTTTTGATTTCATTTTGGAGCAACACAAACATAATGACTAATGTAGATGGGCAGTAGCATTTAGTAATTGTAGTGCAAAACAGAAAATACATACTTAAGGCTGTCTCACATGCAGTAAGGTTCTCAGCATGTTTGCTAGATGACATGCATGGCTGCCAGCTAGCAGGTGGGGGTGATGGCTATCTTGCATGCTGAACCTGTATGATGCATGTATGATTTGACACGAAACCTAGCTGGCTGGCTTGACTCCTTGAATGGCAGGATGTGTGAGCCGGCCGAGCTGCAATGTTTCTCAAACAATTGTTTTGTGAAAAAATTTGATTCTCACACATCATATAGCTTCATTCATCAGCTTCATGAGGAACTGCCTATCATTTTGTTAATGGTCATATGTATTGTGTAATTTTATGATTAAGTAAACTACTGCAAGAATTTTAGAAAGTTGGCAGTGAAAAATACAGGTTGTTATGAATTCGTGCGTGGTGCATATTAGGTCATATTTTGCTATATATGAAATGTAGCTAACACATTGAATTTTTCTTTAAAATTTTAGGGATATTGCTATCTATTACCAATCAAAAGAAAATGGATCATATATAAAGCACTTTGTCTGAATCCGCTTGCCAGCAAAAAAGCCAGAATGAAGTATTCACGAAATACCTCATATCTCACCAATGGTATCAGGTACTGGAACAAGATTTTGTGAAATGAAATGATAGTACACACAGAGGACAGTATTTTGCCATATGATTAATATGCAAAACTTCCATATCTACCACTGTATTAAAGTGACTACAGGTCTTTTACAATGAAATGATGCAACATTTAAGCACCATCGATAGCTGGTGAACCAAGAATTATTGTGGTTTGGAAACAACATATGTGAGGAAATTTCACTTTATTTTTGTACTGAGATGGACATTTTTATAAACTATCAACTTGTCTTTCAATCAGTTGCTGTTTTACGATTTTTTGACAGTTTCAATTGCATTGTAATGTCAGTTCCATAAATATTTACAAACTCTGCTTTGTTTTGGCAAAAGAAGCAGAAGTGAATATGCCAACAAGGTAATTTAACATATTACTGAAAACTAGCCACTGATAACTTCTCTCTGAAAAAAACTAAAGGGAATAAGAGGTCTGGCAAAAATAAATTGATATGTCTTTTGAAATTTTAATAGAATCCTGTACTCCAGTGTCTTTTTTAATAATGAATGATATGGATTGACATTGGACAGAGAATTTCATTTCTGTATCTTGATGCTTTGAGAAATATGAAAACATTTAAATTTGCAAAATCCACTCATCTACGTATCAAAGTGTAAACAGATCACCAATATTTTCAACAAACTGAAAGATGTTTGTGGTGAAAAAGTGCAATCCCTTATTATGTGTAGAAATAGAAAAGAAAAGATACCATGGTGTGTGCTTTATTTTTCTTCAGAGAAACGTAATCATTGATGAGTTTTGAGTAATACATGAGACTCTTTGTTGCCACATTAATCGGTGTCCTTTGCCCAAGTGCAGCAGAGTTTATAAATATTCATTTCACTGACATTCTAATGCAGTTGAAATTGCGACAGTCATAAAACGGCAACTGATGCAAAGACATGCCAATAGTTTATGAAAATGCCAAGTCTCAGTAAAAAAATAAACTGTAATTTCTTCACACATGTTGTTCCAAATGCACAGTTATTCTCATTTCACCAGCTATTGAGGGTGCTTAGCCTTCGAGTGGGCACGCTGTTTTTCATAACATGAGCAGACATGCAATGCTCTACATACATATATAAAGAGTGGCTGTTTTTATGTTGCAAAGATAAATTTATATGAGCGAAATCACAGTTTAATCTGAGATTAACAAAAAAAAAGGATAAATTAAATTTGCATAATATGAGCTGAAGCACTGTTGTATTAAACAGTAATGCAATAAATTCTCAGTTAATCAGTCTTGCCATAGACAGATGCTTCCCCACAGTAATGAACCACTTGAAGCATTAAACTGCACAGTCGTATCAGATCCCAGCCAACCACTTGTTTGATTACTAATTATCTCATAGACGACTTCTTCATTGTGGGACAGTGCTGCTAGCTCATAATCTAGATTATTTTCTTGCACAGATTGTACATTTTTTCCTCACCTAGCTCGCTTTTTATGTTGTATTATTGCTCATCTCTTGGATGTATGACAACACAGTTTATCGCTGTGTTACCTGAAGTAATAATGGTATCACGATTGTGAGACAACGCTGGAACAGTGTGAAACAATTTTATTTGTGGTTCACGCACTTTATACATAGGTGCTCCTGCTTGAGGGTTAAATATTACATAATTTCACTGCAAAAATCTGTAGTCACTTGAATATCACAGTAGATATGGAACTTCCGCATATTAATCATATGGTAAAATACTCTCCTCTTTGTATACTGTCATTTGCCAAAATGTTGTTGTGATATCTGAAACCATTTAGGATTACAAGGAATTTTATGAAGATTTCATTCTGGCCTTTTTGCTGGTGGCTGAGCTCAGGATGAAACACTTTACATACAATCCATTTTCTGAACATTGATGATACAGCAATATCCTTCAGAGTTCACAGAAAACTTCAATATGTTAGCTACATTTCATATTCAGCAACATATGACCTAACATGCTCCAAATGCAAATTCTTAGCAACCTCTATTTTTCACTGAAGACTTCCCGAACTACTTCCAGTAGTTTACTTAATCGTAAAATATCACAATAAATATGACAAGTAACTAAATGATAGGCAGTTCATCATGAAACTGACGAATGAAGTTATAAGATGCGTGAGAATCATTTTTTTTTTTTTTTACCAAGTAGGTTTTTACAACTGTTTGAGAAAGATTGCAGGTTCGCCAGCTAATGTGTGATGTTCTGTTTGGCATCAAGGGTTAACTGGTGTTATTTGTCTCACAGCCAGTTCCGGTCCTGTAGGCTGTGACGTCAGTCACCAAACAGGGTTCCTTATTGGGTCAGTACAGTTAGCATGCAGGGAACCCAACTAGGCCTCATAAGGAAAAATAGCACTAAACCTGTCAGGGGAAACATACACAGTTCCCTGCAGGGCAATCGGTTAACAGACAAAGCCCACAAGTGGGCCACCACATGAGTCGGCATGTAAGAGTGCACCAAATCTTACTCTGTGTGAGATGGGCTTTATAGAATGTAACCGTGTCTGAAAGAAGCATACAGTATGTTTTTCATTGTATTTGTGTCACATTGTTGCATCCAAAAGGACTGCTGTGCTTGTGTACTGGACCGCTGTGCTTGTGTAACTGTGTAAAAAGGGTAGCAGAGGAAACAAAGTGGGTCATCAAAGTGTTGTGAAAATGTGACTTCTAAGAGTTGAAGGGGCAAGGAGAGTGTGATATAAGGGAACAGAAAAATGAGATTTGTATGACATCTACATATATACTCCACAAGCCAACATATGGTGAATGTACAAGTTCTAATTTCTATTTGCTTGTCTTCATGTTCCTTATGCAAATTGTATGTTGGTGATAGTAAAAACCCGCCACTGTGGCTGAGCGGTTCTAGGTGTTTCAGCCTGGAACTGCACACCTGCTATGGTCGCAGGTTCAAATCCTGCCTCGGGCATGGATATATGTGATGTCCTTAGGTTAGTTAGGTTTAAGTAGTTCCAAGTTCTAGGGGGCTGATGACCTCAGATGTTAAGTCCCATAATGCTCAGAGCTATTTGAACCATTTGATAGTAAAATTGTACTGCAGTCAACTGCAAATGCCAAGTCTCTAAATTTTCTCAATGGTGTTTTATGAAAAGAATGTTGTCATCTGTCCAGGGATTTGCATTTGAGTGCATGAAGCAGATTGTGATACGAGGGCTATCCACAAAGTACATTACGTTTTCGTTTGTGTCCGTTAGGGGCGGGGCTAGTGCGGTCATCTTGGTGTCATGGCATTCCGCCGCTCAGTCGGCATCCTGCCGTGCTAGTGAGAGGTTCGTGCTGTACTCCGTTGAGTTACTGTGACAGTTTGAAATGTCAGCGTTAATTGAAAATGACGCGAAGTGTGAAGTGCGTGCTGTAATAAGGTTTCTGACTGCAAAAAACTGTACACCGATAGAAATCTATCGGCAGCTTTGTGAAGTGTATGGGGACAACATAATCACTGAAGGTGGAGTGCGTCAGTGGGTCATAAAATTTAAAAATGGCCGAACTAACGTTCACGATGAAGAGCGAAGTGGAAGACCCAGCATAGTGACTGCCGAACTTGTCGAAAAAGTCGATGCCGCGCTCCTTGAAAACCGTAATTTCACAATAATGGAACTCTCTGAGTTTTCCACAAATTTCACGAAGTTTGTTGCATGAAATCATTACCGAAAAGCTTGGTTGCCACAAGTTTTGTGCAAGATGGATACCAAAAATCTTGACAGAGATTCACAAAAATCAGCGAATGGCTGCAGCGTTAATGTTTTTGGACGCTTACGAGAAAGATGGCGACTCATTACTCGATAGCATCGTTACTGGTTACGAAACATGGGTTAAGCATGTGAACTGCGAGACAAAATTGCAGTCAATGCAGTGGGGGCACTCAGATTCCCTCCAAAAACCCAAGAAATGCATGCAGACAACGTCGCCAAGGAAGGTGATGGTGACTGTCTTTTGGGACAGGAAAGGTGTGATTTTTGTGGATTTCCTGGAAAGAGGCACTACAATAAACTCTCAAAGGTATTGCCAAACTCTGCACAACCTCAGAAGAGCAATACAAAACAAGCGCAGGTGAAAGTTGGGCTCAAAGATCTTGCTGATTCACAACAACGCCTGGGCCCACACGGCAAATGCCACTCGTGAATTTCTCGAATCTTTTAAGTGGGAGTTGTTTTCCTCATCCGCCATACAGTCCCGACCTGGCACCGAGCTACTTCCACTTATTCCCAGCAATGAAGAAGTGGTTGGCTATGCAGTGTTTTGATGACAACGCACAGCTTCAAGAAGAGGTAACCACGTGGTTGAAGGCTCAGGGGGCCGAATTTTACAACGAAGGAATTTCCAAGCTTGTCCATCGCTATGATAAGTGCCTTAATTTAAATGGCAACTATGTAGAAAAGTAGTATTTAAGTGTGGCTTTCATCTGTATATAATAAAAAAGGTTCCAATACTTTATTTATTTTTAATTCCAAAACGTAATGTACTTTGTGGATAGCCCTCGTATAAGGAAGGTGACAGTGATCAGGGATTGAAGTAGACAGTGAAGAGCAGGAAAAAGAAAGGGTTAAAATGAAGCCATAGAAAGGTGGAGTGATTAGAGGATGAAAAAACAACACATGACTTGGGTGGAAGGACTTCAGAGTTAACTGAATCCCGGCTTCTGACTAGTTCAGCCGTTTTTCGTTTGAATTTGGTTGTGTTGGCCATAGTAGATAACCTTGAACCTTAAAACCACTGCAGTGAACAATGACCAGAAATAATATGTGTGCGTGGAGGGAAAATGGGGGTAGGAGGTTGTTGTTGTTGTTGTTGTTGTTGTTGTTGTTTTTGTTTTTGTTTTTGTCTTCAGCCCAGATGCTGGTTTGATGCAGCTCTCCATGCTACTCTATCTGTGTGCAAGCTTCTTCATATCTGAATAACTGCTGCAACCTATTTCCTTTTGAATCTGCTTAGTGCATTCATCTCATGGTCTCCCTCTACGAATTTTACCCTCTATGCTTCCCTCACAATACTAAATTGGTGGTCCCTTGATGTCTCGGAAGGTTTCTTACCAACTGATCCCTTCTTTTAGTCCGGTTGTGCCACAAATTCCTCTTCTCCCTAATTCTGTTCAGTACCTCGTCATTAGTTACATGATCTATCCATCTAATCTTCAGGATTCTTCTGTAGCACCACATTTCGAAAGCTTCCATTATCTCCTTGTCTAAACTATTCATTGTCCATGTTTCAATTCCATACATGGCTACACTCCATACAAATACTTTCAGAAAAGACTTTCTGAGACTTAAGTCTATAATCAATGTTAACAAATTTCTCTTCTTCAGATACACTTTTCTTGCCATAGCCAATCTACATTTTATACCCTCTCTACTTCTACCATCATCAGTTATTTTGCTCCCCAAATAGCAAATCTCATCTACTACTTTAAGTGTCTCATTTTGTAATCTAATTTCTCAGCATCACCTGATTTAATATTCTCATTTTGGTTTTGTTGATGTTCATCTTATATTCTCCTTTCAAGACACTGTCCAATCCATTCAACTGCTCTTCCAGACCCTGCTGTCTCTGGCAGAATTACTCTGTCATTGGCAGACCTCAAAGTTTTTATTTCTTCTCTGTGGATTTTAATTCCTATTCCAAAGTTTTCTTTTGTTTCCTTTACTGCTTGCTTGATAGACAGACTGAATAATGTTGGGGATAGGCTACAACACTGTGTTACTCCCTTCTCAACTGCTACTTCCCTTTCATGCCCTTCGACTCTTATAATTGCCATCTGTTTTCTGTACAAATTGTAAATATTTATTCGCTCCCTGTATTTTACCGCTGCCACCTTCAGAATTTGAAAGAGAGTATTTCAGTCAACATTTTCAAAAACTTTCTCTAAGTCTACAAATGCTAGAAATGTAGGTTTGCTTTTCCTTAATATATCTTCTAAGATAAGCTGCAGGGTCAGTATTGCCTTGTGTGTTGCAACATTTCTACAGAATCCATACTGATCTTCCCTGAGGTCAGCTTCTACTAGTTTTTCCATTCACCTGTAAAGAATTCATGTTAATGTTTCGCAGCCATGACTTATTAAACCGATAGCTTGGTAATTTTCACACCTGTTGACACCTGCTTTCTTTGGGTTTGGAATTATTATATTCTTCTTTAAGTCTGAGAGTATTTCACGTGTCTCATACATCTTGCTCACCAGATGGTAAGAGTTTTGTCGTGGCTGGCTCTCCCAAGGTTATTATTAGTTCTAATGAAATGTTGTGTACTTCCGGGGCATTGTTTTGACTTAGGTCTTTCAGTGCTCTGTCAAATTCTTCACACGCAATCATACCTCCCATTTCATCTTCATCTACGTCCTCTTTCATTTCCATAGTGTTGCCCTCAAGTGCATCACCCTTGTATAGACCCTCTATATACTCCTTCCACCTTTCTACTTTCCCTTCTTTGCTTAGGACTGGTTTCCCATCTGAACTCTTGATATTCATACAGGCAGTTCTCTTTTCTCCAAACATCTCTTTAATTTTCCTATAGGTGGTATCTGTCGTACCCCTATTGATATATGCCTCTACATCCTTACATTTGGTCTCTAGTCATTCTTGCTTAGCCATTTTGCACTTCCTGTCGATCTCATTTTTGAGAGTTTGTATTCCTTTTTGCCCGCTTTGTTTACTGCATTTTTATGTTTTCTCCTTTCATCAATTAAATTCATTATCTCATCTGTTACCCAAGGATTTCTGCTAGCCCTCATTATTTTATCTACTTGATCCTCTGCTACCTTCACTATTTTCTCTCTCAAAGCTACCAGTTCTTCTTCTACTGTATTCCTTTCACCTGTATTTGTCAATCATCCCCTAATGCTCTCTCTGAAACTCTCTACAACCTCTGGTTCTTTCAGTTTATCCAGGTTCCATCCCCTTAAATTTCTGCCCTTTTAGTTTCTTCAGTTTTAATCTATGGTTCATAACCAATTATTATTGGGTTATTAGGTTATTAATATTTTAAAACCTTGTCAGAAAAATAACACAATACATGTATTTGTTTTTAACAGATAGTGTGTTCAAAGCTACCACAATTTCAAGTCATACCGTTCACAGACAGTTTGCTGGATGGTTTAATGGATGCTGAACCTAGCAGTTCCAGTGGTGCAAGTGTTATTCTGAATGTATTTTTGAAGATTAAAGGAGGAGAGCTTTATCATCAAGTTAATGAAATTCTGAGTAAGTAAATTGTATTCAGTTGCTTTTCAGTGGCACACATTTCTTTCTTGACAATACTATCATACGGTTAAGTACATGACAGGCACATGAACAAGGCTGAAATCATACTAAGCTTTTCCTCTTAAATAAAAATAAGCTCCACCCACTTCTTTCACTTCCCACCTACTTGTTCCTTGCTCTAACTCTGCCTGACTTAGCCCATCACCCCAATAGTCAATTGGGCTATAGTACCAGTACATTGTAGCCAGTCAGGACAGTGTACGTGTGTGTGTGTGTGTGTGTGTGTGTGTGTGTGTGTGTGTGTGTGTGTGTGTGTGTGTGTTTTTTGTAGCCTGAAGGGTGACATGCTCCAAAATTTAAGCAACAATTTCAGTCTTCTTTATGTGCCTGTTTACTGCTCAGTGCCTCAACTACACTGTGACTGTTTCCTTTTATTCGTTACTTTTTACTAATATGTGGTTGTTACTGCTTATCATATAGTGTTTCACACCATTCCCATACAATCTAATTGCACCAAATATTCAAAATTTCCTATACTGTTCTGTCACATAAAAATGCATTGAATGTGCTCATATTATTGAATCGGTTCTCACCTGGAATGACTGCAAAAGACAAACATAGATGTGACAGTACAGGATTAAATTCTAGAACATCGGTGCCATACTCACCTTCTCCAAGCAAATACGTCCACTATTGCTAAACACTGTATAAACTTTGGTCATTCAATGAAATATAATGAAACAAAAATTGTGGTCTGTTTGTCAAATTTCTGGAAGTTAATCTTCAGTGAATTAGTGCAAAGATGAATGTCTAAATCCCTTACGAATTAAGACAGAGGTTTCCAGTTAAATTCTGCATGGGACCCGATTATACAAAAACTTTATACACTACTTAATCAGCATCATCCTGCGATCTTACTGTACAAAGACAATAGTTTTGATATTGAAAAGGAGAGCTTTCACCATGGAGGATCCGCTGAGTGGTGCACAGACTTACAGCAGAAGTACATGTGCTCAACTAGCACATGTGTAATATCAACTAAGACAGCATGCTTGTGCCGGCAGGATATTAAATAGAGGAGCTTTGTGTGTTGCTCATCAGTATTCACCTGAAGATCGCCAGAAGATTGCGCTGATATATCATACCGTCAACTGATTTTGTGTGTGTGTGTGTGTGTGTGTGTGTGTGTGTGTGTGTGAATATAATAGAGGGAAACATTCCACGTGGGAAAAATATATCTAAAAACAAAGATGATGTGACTTACCAAATGAAGGTGCTGGCAGGTCGACAGACACACAAACATACACACAAAATTCTAGCTTTCGCAACCAACGGTTGCTTCTTCAGGAAAGAGGGAAGGAGAGGGAAAGACGAAAGGATTAGGGTTTTAAGGGAGAGGGTAAGAAGTCATTCCAATCCCGGGAGCGAAAAGACTTACCTTAGGGGGAAAAAAGGACAGGTATACACTCGCGCGCGCACACACACACACACATATCCATCCACACATATACAGACACAAGCAGACATATTTAAAGACAAAGAGTTTGGGCAGAGATGTCAGTCGAGGCAGAAGTGCAGAGGCAAAGATGTTGTTGAATGACAGGTGAGGTATGAGTGGCGGCAACTTGAAATTAGCGGAGATTCAGTCCTGGTGGATAACGGGAAGAGAGGATATATTGAAGAGCAAGTTCCCATCTCTGGAGTTCAGATAGGTTGGTGTTAGTGGGAAGTCTCCAGATAACCCGGACGGTGTAACACTGTGCCAAGACGTGCTGGCCGTGCACCAAGGCATGTTTAGCCACAGGGTGATCCTCATTACCAACAAACACTGTCTGCCTGTGTCCATTCATGCGAATGGACAGTTTGTTGCTGGTCATTCCCACATAGAATGCGTCACAGTGTAGGTAGGTCAGTTGGTAGATCACGTGGGTGCTTTCACACGTGGCTCTGCCTTTGATCGTGTACACCTTCCGGGTTACAGGACTGGAGTAGGTGGTGGTGGGAGGGTGCATGGGACAGGTTTTACACCGGGGGCGGTTACAAGGGTAGGAGCCAGAGGGTAGGGAAGGTGGTTTGGGGATTTCATAGGGATGAACTAAGAGGTTACGAAGGTTAGGTGGACGGCGGAAAGACGCTCTTGGTGGAGTGGGGAGGATTTCATGAAGGATGGATCTCATTTCAGGGCAGGATTTGAGGAAGTCGTATCCCTGCTGGAGAGCCACATTCAGAATCTGATCCAGTCCCGGAAAGTATCCTGTCACAAGTGGGGCACTTTTGTGGTTCTTCTGTGGGAGGTTCTGGGTTTGAGAGGATGAGGAAGTGGCTCTGGTTATTTGCTTTTGTACCAGGTCGGGAGGGTAGTTGCGGGATGCGAAATCTGTTGTCAGGTTGTTGGTGTAATGGTTCAGGGATTCCGGACTGGAGCAGATTCGTTTGACACGAAGACCTATGCTGTAGGGAAGGGACCGTTTGATGTGGAATGGGTGGCAGCTGTCATAATGGAGGTACTGTTGCTTGTTGGTGGGTTTGATGTGGACGGACGTGTGAAGCTGGCCATTGGACAGGTGGAGGTCAACATCAAGGAAAGTGGCATGGGATTTGGAGTAGGACCAGGTGAATCTGATGGAACCAAAGGAGTTGAGGTTGGAGAGGAAATTCTGGAGTTCTTCTTCACTGTGAGTCCAGATCATGAAGATGTCATCAATAAATCTGTACCAAACTTTGGGTTGGCAGGCCTGGGTAACCAAAAAGGCTTCCTCTAAGCGACCCATGAATAGGTTGGCGTACGAAGGGGCCATCCTGGTACCCATGGCTGTTCCCTTTAATTGTTGGTATGTCTGGCCTTCAGGTTGGCGTACGAAGGGGCCATCCTGGTACCCATGGCTGTTCCCTTTAATTGTTGGTATGTCTGGCCTTCAAAAGTGAAGAAGTTGTGGGTCAGGATGAAGCTGGCTAAGGTAATGAGGAAAGAGGTTTTAGGTAGGGTGGCAGGTGATCAGCGTGAAAGGAAGTGCTCCATCGCAGCGAGGCCCTGGACGTGCAGGATATTTGTGTATAAGGAAGTGGCATCAATGGTTACAAGGATGGTTTCTGGGGGTAACGGATTGGGTAAGGATTCCAGGCGTTCGAGAAAGTGGTTGGTGTCTTTGATGAAGGATGGGAGACTGCACGTAATGGGTTGAAGGTGTTGATCTACGTAGGCAGAGATACATTCTGTGGGGGCTTGGTAACCAGCTACAATGGGGCGGCTGGGATGATTGGGTTTGTGAATTTTAGGAAGAAGGTAGAAGGTAGGGGTGCGGGGTGTCGGTGGGGTCAGGAGGTTGATGGAGTCAGGTGAAAGGTTTTGTAGGGGGCCTAAGGTTCTGAGGATTCCTTGAAGCTCCACCTGGACATAAGGAATGGGATTACCTTGGCAAACTTTGTATGTGGTGTTGTCTGAAAGCTGACGCAGTCCCTCAGCCACATACTCCCGACGATCAAGTACCACGGTCGTGGAACCCTTGTCCGCCGGAAGAATGACGATGGACTGGTCAGCCTTCAGATCACGGATAGCCTGGGCTTCAGCAGTGGTGATGTTGGGAGTAGGATTAAGGTTTTTTAAGAAGGATTGAGAGGCAAGGCTGGAAGTCAGAAATTCCTGGAACGTTTGGAGAGGGTGATTTTGAGGAAGAGGAGGTGGGTCCCACTGTGACGGAGGACGTAACTGTTCCAGGCAGGGTTCAATTTTGATAGTGTCTTGGGGAGTTGGATCATTAGGGGTAGGATTAGGATCATTTTTCTTCGTGGCAAAGTGATACTTCCAGCAGAGAGTACGAGTGTAGGACAGTAAATCTTTGACGAGGGCTGTTTGGTTGAATCTGGGAGTGGGGCTGAAGGTGAGGCCTTTGGATAGGACAGAGGTTTCGGATTGGGAGAGAGGTTTGGAGGAAAGGTTAACTACTGAATTAGGGTGTTGTGGTACCAAATTGTGTTGATTGGAATTTTGAGGTTTTGGAGGGAGTGGAGCTGGAAGTGGGAGATTGAGTAGATGGGAAAGACTGGGTTTGTGTGCAATGAGAGGTGGTTGAGGTTTGCTGGAAAGGTTGTGAAGGGTGAGTGAGTTGCCTTTCTGGAGGTGGGAAACCAGGAGATTGGATAGTTTTTTGAGGTGAAAACTTAATGGGGTCGTTGTGGGGGTGTTGTGAGGGTGACATGGTATTAGAAGGTGGAAAGTGTAACATGAGGTTGAAATGAAAATGAAAGATAAAAATATATGGGGAGAGATAAAGGTGAACTAGAAAGCAACTGGAGATCTGGTATGAAAAATATATATATATATAACAGAGGGAAACATTCCACGTGGAAAAAATATATCTAAAAAGAAAGAAAGTGATGAGACTTACCAAACAAAAGCGCTGGCAGGTCGATAGACACACAAACAAACACAAACATACACACAAATTTCTAGCTTTCGCAACAAACGGTTGCTTCGTCAGGAAAGAGGGAAGGAGAGGGAAAGATGAAAGGAAGTGGGTTTTAAGGGAGAGGGTAAGGAGTCATTCCAATCCCGGGAGCGGAAAGACTTACCTTAGGGGGAAAAAAGGACGGGTATACACTTGCACACACACACATATCCATCCGCATATACACAGACACAAGCAGACATTTGTAAAGGCCTATACACAGACACAAGCAGAATGACTCCTTACCCTCTCCCTTAAAACCCACCTCCTTTCATCTTTCCCTCTCCTTCCCTCTTTCCTGACGAAGCAACCGTTTGTTGCGAAAGCTAGAATTTTGTGTGTGTGTTTGTGTTTGTTTGTGTGTCTATCGACCTGCCAGAGCTTTTGTTTGGTAAGTCTCATCATCTTTCTTTATATATATATATATATATATCTCAAGATGTACAGCATCTTTGTTTTTAGATATATTTTTCCCACGTGGAATGTTTCCCTCTATCACCATTTCAGTGCAGTAATGTGTTCATTGTAAATAAGTATTATAGTAGTTGTATTACATGTTTATTACCTTATAAATAAATTAAAAACTTTTTAATTTTAAATTCAGTGCATTAGTATTTGTAAAATGACTCTTTCATATAGTGTTCATTAAAAAAGATGATCATTCCACTTGGGACCTGTGGAATGGTACATCAGCTTATTTGTTTTTGTTGTAAATATTTGTCATGTATTGTTGTTTTTCTGACATGGTCCACATCCTGGAGGACCTCCTCACTATGGATCAATTGGAATGAAAGTAAATCTAATCAAGTTATAGACGTCCAACAGTTCTCCTCAAATAATATAAAACATAGATGTTTCAGTAGAGAAAAAATTCTGTTTTTCAGTTTAACGTAGTTGCATTTTGTATTATTGAACCAATGTAGCACCTGTAAAAAGGGATGTGGGAAAGGAAACTGACATCAGTTTTCAGACTATTGGCAGTCCTGTGCTATGTAGGACGTGCGAGTTTTGTGCACTCGTAAAGATAAGTTAATTAGATTGTAATACACATTACTTTAGTACAAATTACTCATCAAATACATGTATTAGTGTGGTTTTAAGTTTACTATTGAAGGTTTAATTTTCTTTGTGTATTATTCCAGAAAATGCAAAATGTTCATTGATTTGGGTTGTAATGGTATTTTTGTTTACATTTTGCAATGATACACTTACAGAATCTTGTGGTTTTTTTTTTTTTTTTTTTTTTTTTTTTTTTTTTTTTTTTTTAGTACTTTAAGTAGGGAATATCACTTGATTACTTAGTTCATATTTTCAGAAGGTAGTGTAAGTGTTAAGTAGTTTGATTGAGAAATTAGTTTGTTTTTATACTGCTGCGAATGTGCCAAAATTATGTAAGTTTGTTTTATTGTTTATTGGTAATTTAGTTGACTTATTCTTTCTAAACTGTTTTGTACCATGAGTGAAAAGTGCCTGATGTGCCATAGAATTGTTAGTTCCAGGATGGTATCTGATGGATGCAGTACTTTTCCATTGAGGTGAATAGTGGTGTGGGATTGGGGGAAGTGAGCCTCTTCAGTGATTTTGTATGAATGCTGTAGAGGTAGGGAATATGGTGTAACGGGGGGGGGGGGGGGGGGGGAATTTCTGCCCTACAGACATCAGGACATGTTAAGGAGGGAGAAGGGTAAAAAGAGGTTGGAAGTGGGAACAGCTAATAGACATAATGAGTTTAGAACTTCTTCCGGCAGCTTTGTGGTGAATGTGAAAAGTAAATTTGTCCTGCTGCTTCAGGTAAAAATGGATGAGCCTCAAGCAGATGTAAGTGTAGACAAGGCACAAAAAATTAGTGAAGTACTAGTGGTTACAAATGTCAGAGCAACACTTTCTTTTAGTATAAAGACAGAAGAAACTAGGTTTTTTCAAACAAACCCTCAGTATGTGAAAGAAATGAACAATGTAATTCCAGCATACTGCATCAGTACGAATGGCTGTTGCTTGAACATTTTCAACAGTCACCAGAAATTTCAATTCCAATCAATTGTTGCTCTCAGTGTGAAGTGCCAGCTCTCTTTATTGCATCAAAATATTCAAGGACTGGAAAGTAAAATTGACTATTTACTTGATATGAATGTAATAGAGGGAAACATTCCACACAGGAAAAATATATCTAAAAACAAAGATGATGTGACTTACCATATGAAAGCGCTGGCAGGTCGATAGACACACAAACAAACATGATTGTGTTTGTTTGTGTTTCTATCGACCTGCCAGCGCTTTCGTATGGTAAGTCACATCATCTTTGTTTTTAGATATATGACTATTTACTTGAATTGATGAATTAATTATCAACCTCAGATGATAAAATCTTTCTCTTTGAACATCGTGCAACCACTTCTATTAATGTGTGAAAGGTTCCAGAATTTATGTCAGCATCTCACTTTTGTAGAGCAGAAAGGAGTGGTTTCCATATTGGTCAGGAATTGCCATAAATTTAAGAACATAGTCTATCAATTTTGCTTAGAGCTGCATATAGAACCATTAGTGACTGAAGTAGAGTGTCATAATAAATCCCTTGTTATAATAAAAGCACCTGCAAGTAATTCTGATTTGTTCATAATCATCTTGAAGATATGTTGGGCCCATTTAACAGAAAAAAGCAACGAAATATTAGTTGCTTGTGATCTTAATGTAGAGTTTCTTAAAAATTCTTCCAGTTAGAATATGAGTCAGTAACATTATCATTCAGCTTAATGCCTGGTGTAAACTTCTCAACTAGGGTAACTAATTGTTCAGAAACAGCCATTGATAATATCTTTATAGAAAGGCGTAATGAACAAAATTAAATTACAAAACCAATAATCAATGGCCTGTCAGATCATGATATGCAGTTCCTTATGTTAAATGTTATTACTAATCAGGATACAAAAACTAGTAAATTTGAGTTCAATGATGTAAACAGTAAGTCAAAAATTGATTATTTTAGGAAAATCAAGAAAGGCAAAAGAGCTGAAGACATTTGTACAAAACTCATGACAATGAAAAACATAAATTCATTAACAAAGTGCTTAACTTACTTGAAAACTGTGTTCACCCAGCATTAACCCAGATAAGACCAATGCCTACAGGGAAGCCATGGATTACGTGAGAAGTAAAGGCTTATTATAAGACTAAAAAGAAACAATATCTGTCAGTGAGAAACAGCTCTGATTTTGATGCTATAGCCCATTACAAGAAATGTTGGAAAAGTGTCAAAGATAATAATACAGATATCAAAGAAAATGCATTCTCAGAAAAAGACTGTTATATCCGATGACAAAATAGACACTATGGAATGTGGTGAAGGAGGAGACTGGTAGAACCAGAGATGAGGAGCAGATAGCATTAAAAGTAAATAATCTATTAGTAACAGATGTATGTGCAGTATTGCAAACCTTTTTAACAAGCATTTCATTACAGTTACTGAAAAGATGTGATTGTCAGGTTCAGTAGGTGCAATCATGGAATATCTCAGGCCAGCCAAGACAAATAACGCCAGTAATATGGATACCAACCTCGTATAATCTGACTTCTCATCTTCGGTGCAGTAATGTGAGGATGTAGTAAAATTGTTGTTCTGTTTGATGATGTTTAGTTACAGTAGCCTAATCATTATCATATGGATCTCAATGTATTCTTCATTAACATGTTTTGTGGATAATTTATTGTCATTTAAAAGGAAAGATTTTTTGTTATCTGTTGCACATTCACAAGGACAATTTCTCTTGGGATGTCGAAGGTACATTAGCTTTTTTTTCCTTTTATGTGTGTACTGTGTATTTTTGTTTTCTGACATGTTATACATTCTCGAAGATCTCCTCACTATTTTTCTATGTAACACAAAGCACTTCTAATATAATCCAAACTGCCTGTGCATCGCCTAGCTTGTCATTATTCTAGTCACTTTTCAGTGACGTACATTGTGTTGATATTGCTGGTAAAAAAGTTACAAATATTAATATTAAGCTGCGTAATGAGCATATAATTGTATGTATTTTGGGAGAAAAGTTGCTTCATAATTAGTGTTTTGTAGATCTTATATGGAGGACTAGGGCTAGTAGAAATCCTTGGGTGACAGATGAAATACTGAATTTAATTGATGAAAGGAGAAAATATAAAAATGCAGTAAATGAAGCAGGAAAAAAGGAATACAAACGTCTCAGAAATGAGATCAACAGGAAGTGCAAAATGGCTAAGCAGGTATGGCTAGAGGACAAATGTAAGGATGTAGAGGCTTGTCTCACTAGGGGTAAGATAGATACTGCCTACAGGAAAATTAAAGAGACCTTTGGAGAGAAGAGAACCACTTGTATGAATATCAAGAGCTCAGATGGAATCCCAGTTCTAAGCAAAGAAGGGAAAGCAGAAAGGTGGAAGGAGTATATAGAGGGACTATACAAGGGCGATGTACTTGAGGACAATATTATGGAAATGGAAGAGGATGTAGATGAAGATGAAATGGGAGATAAGATACTGCGTGAAGAGTTTGACAGAGCACTGAAAGACCTAAGTCGAAACAAGGCCCCCGGAGTAGACAACATTCCATTAGAACTACTGACGGCCTTGGGAGAGCCAGTCCTGACAAAACTCTACCATCTGGTGAGCAAGATGTATGAAACAGGCGAAATACCATCAGACTTCAAGAAGAACATAATAATTCCAATCCCAAAGAAAGCAGGTGTTGACAGATGTGAAAATTACCGAACTATCAGTTTAATAAGTCACAGCTGCAAAATACTAACACGAATTCTTTACAGACGAATCGAAAAACTAGTAGAAGCCGACCTCGGGGAAGATCAGTTTGGTTTCCGTAGAAATGTTGGAACACGTGAGGCAATATTGACCGTACGACTTATCTTAGAAGCTAGATTAAGGAAGGGCAAACCTACGTTTTTAGCATTTGTAGACTTAGAGAAAGCTTTTGACAATGTTGACTGGAATATTCTCTTTCAAATTCTGAAGGTGGCAGGGGTAAAATACAGGGAGCGAAAGGCTATTTAAAATTTGTACAGAAACCAGATGGCAGTTATAAGAGTCGAGGGACATGAAAGGGAAGAAGTGGTTGGGAAGGGAGTGATACAGGGTTGTAGTCTCTCCCCGATGTTCTTCAATCTGTATATTGAACAAGCAGTGAAGGAAACAAAAGAAAAATTCAGAGTAGGTATTAAAATCCATGGAGAAGAAATAAAAACTTTGAGGTTCGCTGATGACATTGTAATTCTGTCAGAGACAGCAAAGGACTTGGAAGAACAGTTGAACGGCATGGACAGTGTCTTGAAAGAAGGATGTAAGATGAACATCAACAAAAGCAAAATGAGGATAATGGAATGTAGTCAAATTAAGTCAGGTGATGCCGAGGGAATAAGATTAGGAAATCAGACACTTAAAGTAGGAATGGAGTTTTGCTATTTGGGGAGCAAAATAACTGATGTTGGCCGAAGTAGAGAGGATATAAAATGTAGACTGGCTATGGCAAGGAAAGCGTTTCTGAAGAAGAGAAATTTGTTAACATCGAGTATAGATTTAAGTGTCAGGAAGTCATTTCTGAAAGTATTTGTATGGAGTGTAGCCATGTATGGAAGTGAAACATGGACGATAAATACACTCCTGGAAATGGAAAAAAGAACACAGTGACACCGGTGTGTCAGACCCACCGTACTTGCTCCGGACACTGCGAGAGGGCTGTACAAGCAATGATCACACGCACGGCACAGCGGACACACCAGGAACCCCGGTGTTGGCCGTCGAATGGCGCTAGCTGCGCAGCATTTGTGCACCGCCGCCGTCAGTGTCAGCCAGTTTACCGTGGCATACGGAGCTCCATCGCAGTCTTTAACACTGGTAGCATGCCGCGACAGCGTGGACGTGAACCGTATGTGCAGTTGACGGACTTTGAGCGAGGGCGTATAGTGGGCATGCGGGAGGCCGGGTGGACGTACCGCCGAATTGCTCAACACGTGGGGCGTGAGGTCTCCACAGTACATCGATGTTGTCGCCAGTGGTCGGCGGAAGGTGCACGTGCCCGTCGACCTGGGACCGGACCGCAGCGACGCACGGATGCACGCCAAGACCGTAGGATCCTATGCAGTGCCGTAGGGGACCGCACCGCCACTTCCCAGCAAATTAGGGACACTGTTGCTCCTGGAGTATCGGCGAGGACCATTCGCAACCGTCTCCATTAAGCTGGGCTACGGTCCCGCACACCGTTAGGCCGTCTTCCGCTCACGCCCCAACATCGTGCTGCCCGCCTCCAGTGGTGTCGCGACAGGCGTGAATGGAGGGACGAATGGAGACGTGTCGTCTTCAGCGATGAGAGTCGCTTCTGCCTTGGTGCCAATGATGGTCGTATGCGTGTTTGGCGCCGTGCAGGTGAGCGCCACAATCAGGACTGCATACGAACGAGGCACACAGGGCCAACATCCGGCATCATGGTGTGGGGAGCGATCTCCTACACTGGCGGTACACCACTAGTGATCGTCGAGGGGACACTGAATAGTGCACGGTACATCCAAACCGTCATCGAACCCATCGTTCTACCATTCCTAGACCGGCAAGGGAACTTGCTGTTCCAACAGGACAATGCACGTCCGCATGTATCCCGTGCCACCCAACGTGCTCTAGAAGGTGTAAGTCAACTACCCTGGCCAGCAAGATCTCCGGATCTGTCCCCCATTGAGCATGTTTGGGACTGGATGAAGCGTCGTCTCACGCGGTCTGCACGTCCAGCACGAACGCTGGTCCAACTGAGGCGCCAGGTGGAAATGGCATGGCAAGCCGTTCCACAGGACTACATCCAGCATCTCTACGATCGTCTCCATGGGAGAATAGCAGCCTGCATTGCTGCGAAAGGTGGATATACACTGTACTAGTGCCGACATTGTGCATGCTCTGTTGCCTGTGTCTATGTGCCTGTGGTTCTGTCACTGTGATCATGTGATGTATCTGACCCCAGGAATGTGTCAATAAAGTTTCCCCTTCCTGGGACAATGAATTCACGGTGTTCTTTTTTCAATTTCCAGGAGTGTAGTTTGAACAAGAAGAGAATAGAAGCTTTTGAAATGTGGTGCTACAGAAGAATGCTGAAGGTTAGATGGGTAGATCACGTAACTAATGAGGAAGTATTGAATAGGATTGGGGAGAAGAGAAGTTTGTGGCACAATTTGACCAGAAGAAGGGATCGGTTGGTAGGACATGTTCTGAGGCATCAAGGGATCACCAATTTAGTATTGGAGGGCAGCGTGGAGGGTAAGAGTCGTAGAGGGAGACCAAGAGATGAATACACTAAGCAGATTCAGAAGGATGTAGGTTGTAGTAGGTACTGGGAGATGAAGAAGCTTGCACAGGATTGAATAGCTTGGAGAGCTGCATCAAACCAGTCTCAGGACTGAAGACTACAACAACAAGAATATGGAGGACTGTCAGTGATGTGGAATGACTTAACTTCAAGCAAGTGGAGGAAATGTTGGAAACTACAACGGTTATGAAAACAAGCTTTCGGCCAACAAGGCCTTTGTCAAAAATAGACAAAAAACATACACAGACCTGCAAATGCAACTCACACATACATGACCAGTCTCTGGCAGCTGAAAAAAGTCAGGCTATGAGCAGCAGTGCATAATGGGAGAGACAACCAGGTGGGGGTAAGGAAGAGACGGGCAGGGAGGGGAAGGGATAGCATGGTAATGGTGGGGGACAGTAAAATGTTGCTGTGTGAACACACAGGGATGAGGTGGAGAGGGGGTAAGTCCGCTAACTGCAGTCAATATGTTAGACAGAGGTTTGGAGAAAGAAGGTGGGGGGGGGGGGGGTAGCAGAAAAGGAGAGAAGTAAACAGACAGTGTGCATTGGTGGAATAGAGGACTGTGTAGTACTGTAATGGGAACAGGGGAGGAACTAGGTTGGTAAGGACAATGCCTAATGAAGGCTGAGGCTAGGAGGGTTACAAGAACATACGATATATTGCAGGGAGAGTTCCCACCTGCACAATTCAGAATAGATGGTGTTGGTGGGAAGGATCCAGATAGCACAGGCTGTGAAGAAGCAGTCATTGAAAGGAAGAATGTCATGTTGGGTGGCCTGCTCAGCAACAGGGTGTTCCAGTTGTTTTTTGGCCACAGTTTGTCAGTGGCCATTCATGCAGGCAGACAGATTGTTGGTTGTCGTGCCCATGTAGAATGCAGCACAGTGGGTGTCGCTTAGCTTGTAAATCCCCTGACTGGTTTCACGGGTAGCCGTGCCTTTGGTGGGATAGGTGATGTTTGTGACTGACCTGAAGTAGCTGGTGGTGGGAGATGTATGGGACAGTCTTGCATCTTGGTCTATTACAGTGATATGAGCAATAAGGCAAGGGGTTGGGAGCAGAGGTTGTGTAGGAATGGATGAGGATATTGTGTAGGTTCGGTGGGTGACAGAATGCCACTGGGGAGGGGGGCAGAAGGATAGTGGGTAGGACATTTCTCATTTCAGGGCATGATGAGACGCGTGTGTGTGTGTGTGTGGGGGGGGGGGGGGGGTCAATTTTTGACGAAGGCCTTGGCTGAAAGTATTGTGTAGCAGTCTTTCTGTTGTGCCTATCTGTGACTCACCGTCTCTCCTATATGGTGGATAGCAACTATATTTTTCATAATATTGTTGTTACATTCCGTCCTGGATTTTCTGTTGTTTGAAACTACAAATGCTGCATTAACGCCCGACTCTCGTTAAACAGCTAAATCAATTTGTTGCTACATTAGTTGCAACTGTACATGACAAATAACAGAGCCAATTTTTGTGTGCATGCTTGTGCATGGGGGTGCGGTTTACACACATTCAGTAATCAATTTCTTGCTTTGTCTTCCATCTCCATTTTAGATATACCGTATGTGCATCAGAATAATGAATCCATCTATGAACTATAGACAGGGGACAATACAATCATGACTCTTTTCCTTGTATTCTGATTCTACAGATACTGATTAAAGTCAGCAACGGCTATCATAAGTAATTTTGGGTTGGTTGGGTTCATTTTGTGATCTGTCACATATGTATGTCTAACTAAAAGTGGTCAGATTCAACAGCAATGAGGTTCAGTCTCATGTTGCTATTATTGTAACTATTATTGTTTTAATCTTTTGTGAAGATCTTGCTGTTAAGACTTCATTGTTCCCACTCTGAGAGACTCACATTGCTCATAGAATTGATGGTGATGAAGGGGGAGGGGAGGAGAGAAGAAAAGTAAAGTTTGTTACTTCAATTTCAGCATTCTCTATTCCTCCCAGATGTACACTGTCCTTTTCAAAGCTCTGTGTGTGTGTGTGTGATGCATTTATCTTGAAGTGATCAATCAGCTGCCATCTTATTCCTCTGGTCCACTTCCATGTCACCATTCCTTCTAATGCATTGTGTATGATGCAGTTTTTTTTTCTCATCTTGTGTCCTAGCCAATTTCTTTTACTCTTGATTGTTTCCAGTACTGTATTTATATTTTTCACTCATCCTGTGTAATACAACTTATTTCCTTATTTATCTGCCCATTTCATGTCTTCCATTCTTTTACAGATTCACACTACAAAAGGCTTTAAGTATTTATATTGTATTCATGTCAGGGTCCATGTTTTACACCAAGTAAGACAACAATATATGAAAATGACTTTTGTAATCCTAACGTTCCTCCCATTGCATTTGTTGACAGAACAGTCTGTGGATGTACTGCATGTTTTGTGTCCAACAGGTCTAGCACAACCCACATTTTTTATCACTAAACTAATTTTTTCCTTTGCTGTTTATTTAATGTAGCACAGAATACGCTTCTTGTGTTAAAAAGTTCTTTTGCAATAGATATCTATATTTTTATTTCTTGATTACATGACCCATTACTGGATACTGCACATATTTGGTACATGAAGTTAACACTTTGGAGACCGAGCCCAAGCAAAGCGTAGGTCACAGCACTGTGTTCCAAAGACTGTGCACGAGTATAGCTTGGGCTGCAATTTTCTCGATGCACAAGCCACCTATTGCTCTAAAACTGTACTCATTTTGTACGAGAACAATGTATGGATGTCTCGCTACCTGTACAATGACAGATGTTGCCTTTTGCTGCCAATTTCTAGACTTATTTTAAAAGAGGCATTAGTGAACCTAATAGATGCTGTCATGTTAGGAATCTGTGTTCAGTCGTTGGTAATTGTCTATTTGCATCTCTTATGCTCTTACTTCTTCTGAAACCAAATTGTTCTTCATTTGTCCCCACTCAACTTAAGATTAAAATTATTTATTCACCTTTCATAGAAGAATTTTGTAGCATTCATTTTCTTCTCTATTGACTTCACTGTTTTTGTAAAGCCATCTGGCCACACATTTCTTGTAAATGTATCTGTGTAAGTGTTTTATTACCACCTTTTCTTGATATGAATGTTTGACAGGTTCAATCAGAATCCCATCTCCACTGCTTCCATTCCACATTTGATTTCCTTAAGTGCCATCTTAACTGCTTTCATAATGATTCTAAATTCTTTTTTATTCTCCATATCCAAAGAATCTCAGTGACCCCTTGCCTCATATATGTAATTCTTTTAAGTATTACTACCATTCATTGATTATTTCATGATTTTCTGGAATTTCATTTCCAAGCTCATCTTTATTCATTTACATAATGTTTCCCTTCCTCTTTCTGAGTAACAGGTTCTTTATTTCCCAGTTCATCACAGTGCATCTTCCCTCCCTTTAATGTTCCTCAGTTGCTTCAGATTTTTTTGTAGCCACTGTGCTCAAGCTTTCCAGTTTGTTTTCAAAATTAATTACCCAGTGCCTATATCGCATTATATCTGCTTCTGTTACAGAATTGTTATATTTTCTTCTTTCTCCCATCTTCTCCAATATTTTCTGTGTTACTCATGCTTTCATAATGTTATTTTCTTCCTTAACATCAGTTGTTTCTTCTGCTGCTTTCTACATACAGTTTTCGAGAGTAATCCATTATTTCCAGAATTACTCTTCCACTGTGAAGCCGTGTGTCCACTATTCTGAAACTTCCTGACAGTTTAAAACTGTATGCCAGATGGAAACTCAAAGCAGGCAGTGCTCTTTCTGATGGCTGGTAAGGCACGACTCATGGTGCACCCTCACACCTTTACTTCCACTGATACCTCTCTCTTACCTCTTTACTAGCCCTGTAGGATATTTAGAACACCTGTGAACTTTGGAATGCTGGAGAGAGGTACTGGTGGATCTAAAGCTGTGACAGTAGGTTCATGTGTTGTGCATAGATAGCTCAGTCATTAAGAGAACTGACCATGAAATTCAACCTTTCTTTGAATTCTAGATTTAGACCACAGTTTTAATCCGTTTGTTGTGACTACAGTTTGATGGATTGTGTATTTGAGTTCTTTTCTCCTAGGATTTTTCACAAAATACTTTTCCTGCATCTTCTTTTGTCCTCCCTCATTAAAATTTCTTTCAAGTTTTCAGATGATATAGCTGAAATGATTTCCACTCCTGATAATGTCTTGAAATTTTCCAAACAATTTCTAAATCCTTCCTGTAGAGAAATGTAGCCAATTTCATAAATATTTGTGACTTAATTGGATTAGCTCAACTCTTCTACTTCTTTTTCTTCTCATTATTATTATTATTATTATTATTATTATTATTATTCTGAGTTGTTCATGCAATGTTTTTTCAATGATTAATGATTTCTTTAGTAGAAGTGCATCAAGAGCTCTTCCGCTCATTCCTTTTTACAAAGCCACATTTTCCTGTAGCTTTTCCATTTCGACATTCACCCACTTCTGCATTCTGGTAACGTATTATTGTTAAAAGTGGCTGCTTCTTTTCTTTCCCTATTATTTCCTTGCCCTTGTCATAGTTACCATTTACTTCATCAGATTGTCTATTATTTTGTGGCATATATACTTGTGTTGTCACTTAATTTTTCTTCCTTCCTTGGATCTTCACTTCTATCAACCTTTCATCTATATATCTCATTGATATCACTTTATCCTTGATTTTTGTCCTAATATTGTGTCAACAATTTTCCTCCAGAATAAAGTATTCTGAATTCAACATTTCCAAACAAACCATTCTGCTATCTTATTTCAGAGATTCTTGCTATATCCGCTCCATTTCATATGATTTTCTCATCAAGATTCTCCCACTTTCCTGCTTATTAGTAAGGCAGTAACATCGCCTGTTGCGATCGTTAATTTTTTTCTATATTACAAGGGCATGTGGAAAAGCAATATTCTGAATTTTTTTTATGTGAAAACTCTTAAAGCTTTTTAAGTAAGGTAAATGTTATTAGCATTCTACACCTTTATTCTTCATGTCTGCATATTTATTTCTCAACATAGTCACCCTGGTGATGAACATGTTTCTCCCAGTAAGAGACCAGTTGGTTGATACAGTCACTGTAGGATATTTGACTTTGCTGATGGGGCCACATCATCACCTCTGCTTCCACTGCTACATCACCACCAAAGTGTAGTCCTTGAAGGTGTTCATGTTTTGCAAACAGATGAAAATTGGAGACCAAGTTTGGACTGTGTGGAGGGTAATGAATGACAATGAACCCAAGGCATTGGATTGTTGCACATGTCCCAGTGCTTGTGTGGTCTAGCAGGACAGATGCACCATGTATGAACAAACTCTTTGAATTCATGCTTTCAGAAACTTGTTCACTGCACACTGTTTCTCATGTACCGACAATTACGTCACACAACCCAGGCACAGTTCTGTCGTAGGAAACATATTAAGTAACCCCCCCCCCCCCCCTGACTATCACTGTAATTGGAAGAATGCTATTATATCAACAAAATGTAAAAGTAAATTTCTAAGATTTATTTCGGTTGGATGTCAGTGCCCTGTTACTTGAGTGCATAGGTGCCATTTTCTTCATTAAGCAGGACGAGCAGCATGCCAAATGCCATCTCACATTTATATGAATGCCACAAACCCTGATATTTTATAGTCTCATTCACTTGCACTCAAGAATAGCACTTAACTTCCACTCTGTAGCCATACACTGTAAGTATTTAAAGGTTATCATAACAACTTGAGGTCAGCTGGGAATTAGGATTGGTTAGCCTTAAGTAACCAGGTTAGAAATGCAGTAAATCATCAAATATAATTGTGAGGCATATTGTCCACTTGATATCAGCAGTTTACAGTAGCAAGGGGTTGATTATTACAGGTTTGTTTGTCACCTGTTGTTTAAGATGAGAGCACACAAGAGAGATCAGGCTCAGTTGAACACCTTTGCCTTTTATGGTACTTTGTCAATCTCGTTAAAGGTAGTCCTTTTCATGAACCAAGTACTCACTGCCCAAAGAAACCATACAAGCATCAACCATTTCTAAAACACCAGACATTTACCTCATGCATCAGTATAACACAGAAAAAACTCACGTAATCAATCTTGTACTGAACGAAAACTGCACTGCCATGCAGGTCTTTCAACAACAATTCTAAAATACAATTTAGCTCATTTGATCTTATGAAGCTTGAACCAATGATCAGGACTGAATACTTCTAACGAGCAACCAGTCATCCACCTGCATGATTAAGCCCAGAAGAGACAACTTCAGAACTTCTCACAAGTGCAAAGCAGAATCAATTATCCAGCATGTTGATGCAGCATAAGAACTCGAGAAAGTGGTCCTACTATCATTCTAAAGATTGTCACAGTTGGAAATGATACTCGTGTACACATTCAAAGTCACTTCCTACTCGCACACAATGCTTGGGTGTAATAAATGTGGAATAACCTGTCGCTACATGGATACTGTTTCGGGCACTTGCAGCAGTGTCCAAAAAGTGGTAATACTCCAGAAGTAAAAATTAAATCAGAAATGAACATTCTTGTAGCTCAGTAGTGACTCATTATTTAAAGTACATCAGCATCTTACCTAGCAGCCCTCTCCATAGAACATATGCGGCCGCTCTTGGGAGACACATTAAATTTACTCAGTTTTGAAATTGAATGAAAGCCTATGAACTGTAACAGAGGAATATAACTCCTTATGTATTATTCTTCCTTACTTCCTGTAGCATAGTAGTAAAATAAATAATTCTTAACTTGAGAGGTTAAAAACTCTGATGGCTATTTTATTTCATTTGCGAGAGCTGAAGCTATTGCATAACAGACTACTACAGGGATTACCCTCTGACATAACTGTTCTGAATGCTTTTAAACTGATGTTAAGATTGTTCTAGAAACTTTTAGATATTCCCGACTTTCCCCCACAAATGCCGCCACCATATAACTCCCAGCTGCATTACTATTGCGCCTCCCCATTCTCGGTGACTCGCTGCCTTCTGTGTATAATGTTCATGTGTCCACTTACCTAGTGTCATTTCAAGTGCCCCGTCTTATCTTAATTTGAGTAAAAGGTAAATAGTTTATTCAAGTTGCCTTATGGGTGGCGTGAAATTCTTCTCCTTGAAATTAGATGAAGCATTTAAGTTGTTGTTACTAAAAAAAGAAAAAAAAAATGCGTGTGGCCATATAAAGGAGGAGACACTAATACATTACTACATAATGTAGTTGCTACATTACAGCTACAATTCAGAGCGCTCTAGTGCCATCAGCAAAGTGTGAAAGTTGGATGGTTAATATGTATAACATGTAATACCTCAACTGATATTGAGAATGGGATAAAAAATTCAGAGGCATTACTTTTCAGCATACCTTTGTACAATGGCTTTGGGCAGATGAGGTGCTTAGTGAGGTTCGATGTTACCTCAGTGAAGGAGATATCACTAGTAAACATTTCATGACATTTATTCCCGATGTTATGGCAGCCTTTTATGGCATATAGAAAACAATTGGAAGCCACAGCATATTCAAAATCTCCAAAAAAAAAAAACTTCATAATTAGCATGATGAATCCTTAAAGGTAAAAGTTAATCTGGAATTAAAATATCTCCCCATTTGGATGTCCAGATGGGAGGCACTGAAGGAGGTCGCATAATATCATACTAACATCATATATTTTAGTTGATTTTAGTTGTGTGTTTGTGGGGGGGGGGGGGGGGAGGCAGAATAATAGAATTGCTTATGAATGACTGTTGGCATATGGCCATCTTCTTGCTCTAGTGTCTGGCATTGCTGGTTACTAATGTGGAGATCCCAGGTTCAGTTCCTGGAATGAGGTCCACTCAGCTTCATGAGGCCAGATGAGATCACTTGATAAAATAAGCAGTAACACTGACACACAATATACAGAAATGACTTCAGATAGGAACGCTTGCACTAGGTTGGTAATTGCTTGATGTTTATTTATTTAAACATAAGTACTCTTATCTTTTGTGAACTTGTAAAATGCATGCAGACTTGAATATTGAATTGCTCAACCAATCACTTTCTATGGGTTCCAACCATTGGTTTTGTTTTACAATCAGAAATTAAAAATACTGTTTGTTGTCAAATGAGATGGACTACAAGGAGACATTTGCAAAAGAGCACAACTTTGGTAACGCACCTTAAATTTAGGGTTGCTTATATAACTACAGAATTACTTTGTTGGTTTGTCCTTTACCACTGTCAGATCTACAAAAGTAGATCTTACCACAGTTCTCACATTCTCATTCCATTTGATATTTCTCTGCAATGTTACACTTAGATATTTAAACAATTTGACTGTGTCAAGCAGGACACTAGTAATCATGTGTCCGAACCTTACAAATTTGATCATCCTAGTCATCCACAATAACTTTCATTTTTCCACATTTAGGGCTAACTGCCAGTCATATGAGTACCCATTCATTGCATCAACTAGAAATTTTGTCATCGTGTGCAGAATAAGTACAGAAATCATGCCAAACATTTTTTGTTTACTGGAAAATTACCTCTACTAGAAATGTTTAAAATTGTAGAAATAAAAAAGCCTAGTGTTTTAAAATCCATGCTATGGTTTGTTTCATTGATTTTTATACATGACCTTTAATCATTTGTCACAATACAGTGTTGTAACATTCAGGTAGCAATATTAAGTAAATATTATCTTTCTTTTTTTACTTGTGATGCAAGTTAAAAAAAGGTTTTGACCACTCAACCCCACCCCCCTCCAAACCTCTCTCCCTCACCTATCCCTCACTCTTTCCTCTTCTTGCATGATTTTTCTTTAAAAGCTGCTTAATTATTATGCATTAATTATACTGTGACAATTTTAATTTAGATGGCATTCTCAAGCAGCTGTCTAATGTACATTATGTACAAACTCGAAATGGTGGTCTAAGAGCAATTTTGGCTCTGGCACATCATCATCCCAAGTCTGTGGTATCCGCACTGCTGCTTCAGCGACTCCCATATGACCTGTAAGTTTAATTTTAACACTTTTATATTTTTACTTACTACTACTACTACTACTACTACTACTACGGACACCACTTCCACTGCTGCAATTACCACTCTTTTGTTAACAGGTCAGTATCAGAATGCTGGATGGTATTGGCCCAGGACCCAGTTTTGTCTTCGGACATAATTGAGCAGTTCCTTTCTATAATTTCAACCACTCCTCTCTATGAAATCCAGAATGATAAAGTGAAGATAGCTGCTCTACTACCTCTGGCTGTAAGTACTGAATGAAATAAGACAGATTAAATTAGAGACTGTAAAAATTATCTTCCAGAAAAAACTGTAGTAGCATTTTCTTCCTTTCCTGAGCTTTACTACATTATAGGCTTGTACTACGCTGATGATTTGTAGTTTTTATAGCATTCAAATACTGGAATTATTGTCATTACTGTTGCAGTGTGAAATGTTAATGCTAACTTTTAAACCTCTTTCAAATTTAACTAGATAAAGAACAAAGTGAAGGTACAGAAGCTTTATAACTAAGTCCAATTACATGGACTTCTTTTAAGCAAAGGTTACCACTCTCTTAATGCCTATTCTTTTAAATATGTGTCCTCATTCCGTTACATATTCTATATTTCCAGACCTATATAATGTAATCAAAAATCATGGTTCAAAGTAAGTAAGAAAGGAAAAAGCTGGAGAACTGTGTTCTGTGGAACAGGAATGGGTTAGTTATTGAACACCATCTCCTTCTCCCTACTGCTGCTGTTCCATCATTTTCGTCATTGCCATCGTTGTTGCTGCTGCAGCCGTCGACTTTGTCATCCATCCATCAACTGGTAAGTTCATTGACACCATGCCTTCTCCAACAACGATCATTGTTTACACCTGCCCTCTCAATTCTTTTATAACTATCACTTGGAGTACTTCCACCTTCCATCAGGCCTATCCCCTTCTATCTGGCCTTTTCCATCCAGGCACGCTAAACTCAGTAGTACCCTCTTCAGATCCAGCATAAGGCCAGCATCTGAATTTCTTCTACCACCACACATAGCTCCACCTGCGCCATCTCCATCAACACAGCCAAATGTTTCTGCATCAAGTTTCTGTATTGTGGTGCCATCTTCATCCATACCACCTTCCAAACAAACCCCTCATCTGTTATCCCCAGTTACACCTACCACTCCCTCCTTACCTACACCTGCCAGGAAGGTTTCCAAAGGCCTCAGGACAGATGCTATCCCTCCACTTATCCCAAAAAATACCAAAACAAATGGAAGCTCAGACTTCGACTGCCAGGCCATCCCATCAGCGACTATGACTGTAGAACTTCATACCTTCCTACTCTCCCATCTTGACTCCTACTTCCTCAAACCTAAAACCATCCCTCTTGAAATCAGAAAATACATCCCTTCCCTACCTATCATTCAGATTACCAAAAAGAAAAGACACTGTCCTCATTAAATCCCTGATCCAGAATTGTGCATCAAGCTTCTCCAGAAGATCACCCGTGTCACTTCCGGTCCTTATGTAAACCTCACACCCTTTCCCACAACCACCAGGACCAAGCAGCCACAACCTTGTCGCTGTCCCTTCACCCCGACTGCTATGGTCAAACACACTGACTCTGAGACCACATTGGGTGAGGTGGACGTTGAGCTCAACTCCCACCCTGACCTCAAAGTTCAGATAGCACTCCATATTTTGGACAATATTGGTCCACCCTTCAAAGTCCGCATCTTCACTGAACATTCATCCACAATTGACCACCCTTTCCTCTGTGGGCCTGATATATCATCAATGACACACAATTGAGCCATCCAAATTCTGTCCTCAATCCTACCACTGCCATAGATGCCTGATGCATATGGTTACTAAGCCACCGAATGCAGAAACCCTTCCACCTGTCCCCACTGTAAATTCGCCCATTTCCTCGAGCAATCTCATAAGCTTAACTATCCTCCATTATGTGATACGTGTAACTTGCCCCACCTGACCTATCTTCCAAGTGCAAGGCTTAACCTCCACCTGCCAAATCTGAGCTGACAGTTCCCATCAGATCTACAAACAATCCCTTCAACCTTCAACCCCTAAACTCCCTCCAACCACCTCCCACAGGTGGAGATTTCATCCATTTTATGATCATAGTTCTTCAAAACAGCCATTCTTTCCAAAGGCCCCAGAGCCTACAACAGAGTTTCCTTGCTTTCCACTCTGTCTTCCACCTCAACACAAAAACTGTCTATACGTGCAACAAGGTCCACTCTGTTTTCACCTATCTTGATGCCCTACATTAAACTCAATCCAGCTACCCATCCACTACCTCTTCTCTCCCTTAATCATTTTGCAACAGCAGTACAATATCCTATTCCACAATATCCGCCTCTTTTCAGCCCACAAAACCCTCCTCATGCACGCCCTCTCCCAACACCACTTTGATGCTTCATCCTGAATGTTACTATTAGCCACCACAAGACTCTCACTGTTCTGCCATAGGCCCTCTACAAGACTTTGACTGAACACCTAATTCTCACTCTCTTCCTGCAAACCATAACTGTTACCTGTGCCACTATCTATATCTGTCCACATCATCCTATCCCATACAACTTCCTCATCCACATATACCATAAGTTTTCAACAAATATTATTGCCACCAACCTTAACAGTCCCATGCTGAGATCCAGGAGTGGCGTAGATTTACTGACTCCCTCCGTGGTTATACAAGAGGAATCAAAAATTTTTGGTACTGGTGTTGCCATCTGGAAAGTAGGAGTAGTAGATCTTTGCACCACTGTGTGGCGATAGCTGCATATATGTCAGTCTGTGGAGTGGCATTCGGCTGGGAGGAAGTGTTGCATGTCCACAGTGCTTTCCCATAATACTCTGTTTGCTGTGTGGCAATTTTACGATGGATCAGCGAACAGAACACAGACGTTCGTCAGACCGCACCTGATATCCAACCTTCTTGTCATGGGTTATCACCAGTGACAAGAGCTGGATTTACAGGTATGACCTAGAGACAAAGCAACAATTGTCGCACTGGAAGAGCCCGGGCTCTCAAAGACCCAAAAAAGTGAGACCGGTGAAGAGTAAAGTGAAGAGCATGTTCATCGTTTTCTTTGGTACCAAGGGAATTGTGCACAAAGAATTCATCCCACCCAACCAAACAGTGAATTCCGCGTACTACTGGGATGTTTTGTGACGGCTTCGTGAAAACATGTGGGGGCAATGGCCCAAACTTTGGCGTCAAGGAAACTGGCTGCTGCTTCATGACAATGCAGCATGTCACACGTCCTTGCTCACCAGAACCTTTTTGGCAAAAAACAACATGGCGGTTGTACCCCACCCACTGTATTCGCCAGATTTGGCACCTTGTGACTTTGCGCTATTCCCAAAACTGGAACTGAAGTTGAAAGGCTGTCAGATCGACACTCTAGAGAGGATTCAAAAAGCATTGCTGGTGGTGATAAACACCCTCAAAGAACAGGACTTCCAGAAAACGTTTGACCCTCGCCTCTCTCTGTCTCCGACCCTCGCCGTCACCACCCGCCTCCGCCGGCTCCGGCCCGCGCCCCATGCCCGCCGGCTCCGGCTCGCCCCCTGCCCCGGCTCGCCCCCTGCCCCCCCCCCCCCCCTCAAGCTAGCATGTTTTCAATCTTACTTATGTGCCTCTGGGTGTCTTGACATTGCTACTATTCGCTGAACTGTTATCTTTTCTTCTTACCAATACCTTGTGAAATACAATTGTTGGATCGTTTTGCTATAGTTCCAGGTTGATTTTATCACTATTTACCTATCAGTCCCAAGTCATGTGGAATTCAAAACACCAACAATGTTTTACACACTAACCCTACGTGAGGTCAAATAGTTACATATATGTGCTATTTGCTGAAATGAGCAAGTGGCATGGCTGATACTCAGTTGCTGTAAACACACACTGAATCTGTAGGTCATGTAACTAAAGGTATAAATAAATGATCTATAGATGCAACAAGAAAGGAAAATTTGTTTCTCTGCTACGGCAATGCAAAAATCAAATTTCTTGGTAATAACAGAGCTGCAAGTGATGAAAGTTTCAAAAATGAGGGCTGTCAGTAAATTGGTGGTGTAAATGAGCATAAGTGATTATGCAGGAAATGACAACATATAATGTGAAAATACCTGTGAGAGAGAGAGAGAGAGAGAGAGAGTGAGAGAGAGAGAGAGAGAGAGAGAGAGAGAGAGAGAGAGAGAGAGATATTTAGAACATGTCACTATAGGCTGAAACTGAGTCATGCCCAAATAGTTAAATTATTGGAATGGCAAATCCAGTTTGAGGTAGGTGTCAACATTGGGAGTCCTATACTGTGAGTAATTTGCATAAGTAAATAACACCTAAAACAGTATTGGCAGTTTACATTTTGGCTAGATTGTGTGCATCCATTTAGTTGTATTAGGGTTTTCAGATGTTCCTGCAATCAGTTTTTTGTTCAGTTTTTGTTGATCATCTGATTGATGGCAAAATACTGCTATTGTTTGCCTGCTATTTTTCCACTGTTTGTATGCAAATTGTGAGATTGCTGCAATATGTGCTTGTAGACTGGTACATTTGCTTGGTTTGAAATAAGTCCTCCCACAATTGTAAGAGCTTTGGTATACGAAAGAATGTTTATATAGTGCTCTAATATGTTAAAGTGATGTGGAAGGGCAGGTACATTGTTAATGTTTTTCATGCAGTTTTTATGTTGTTGTTCTAAGTTGTTTGTTTCTTTTTTTTTTTGCAGGCAATAAGTGCAATGAGCAATATGTTCAGTATAGCCAGCATGAATTCAATTACAGTTAAAAAGTTTCCGGAACTGTTTTCCATGTTTCTTGTTGCAATGGGCTGCTATGTTGGTATCTCTCCACCTATCTGTGTTCCACAGAAACCAGAAAATACAAATAAATATGGTATTGTTCCAAACAGGGGTGCTTACAAACTAAATCCTGCAAAGTAAGTTGAATATTTTATAGCTGTGTTCATATTTTTAGCACTAGAAGACCTTATGCCTTGTAGAAGGAAAGCTGACACAATTTCTTGATACCATCAGGTACATCAGCAGTGAAATTAGTTGTTTAATATGTGAGACAATGTAGTGAGTGCATCTCTGAGAAAAAATAATGTGATGAAGAATTTTTGGTCTTTCTCTACAAATTCTTATCCCCACACTTGCCCTTCACTAGCAAATTAACTATTCCTTAATGCCTCAGCACGTGTCCTATCAATGTCAATATTATTTTTGCCAAGTTTTCCATACATTTCTTTTCTCTTCAGTTCAGCTCAGTACCTCACCATTAGTTACTCAATGCAACTGTCAGTACTTCATCACTTTTGTGCAACACCAGCATTTCAAAAGCTTCTGTTCTCCTCATGGCTGTACTGTTTATTGCCCGTGTTTCAATACTGCATGAGATACATTTCAGGAAAATGCATTTTTACTTCCTACTACATAAATTTATTACATATTAACAAATGTACTTTTTCATAAACTGTTTCTTTTTAATTGGTAGTCTGCATTTTATAACCGTTTACTGGTGCATACCTCTTTGAATTTGTTATAACCATTTACTCCCTTGACCAGAAACTCTATTTTTCCTGCCATCATACAAGTTCTCTAACCCACACATTATATTTTTTTTGGCAGAAAAGTTACTACTTGCAAGAAACAGCTGCTTTTCTCGTTCCACTGTTCAGCTTTAGTTCACATATTACTACATATGTTCCAGTGGTGGGAGATTACTGATGAAAGTTAAATAATAACTACTATGATGTACTTCATGCGAATAGCAGTGTACTCGATGCATTGTTTCCTGCAGTGCTAAGAGTGATCTGAAAATCCAGAATCCAAGTATTCCGATTATTGAGAAGTGTTTTTTCAAAACTTGATAAGTGCTACAGATAAAATTCTTTATAAAATTAGTTTTTCTGTTTTCATCAAGGTAGATGTTTCCACATTTGAATTTTTATATGATTAATAGATCTCACTGCCATAAATAATACATCACAGTGAAATACATTTAAATTTAATTTCTCTAACAATATAACAGTAATAATTAAAGCTGGTGTCTGTTGTCTTGCCTTTTCAAATTCCATTTAACTTTATTTTACAATTGTTTTTAATGCTCTTTAGTGTTTATTACATGCCCGCATTTTTATGCAATGACTGTTTTTACCTACATTATTGTATACTACAATTTTTTAAATTTATAGTTTTAAAGTTTATTGAGAATACAAACAATAACAATAGCAATACAGTGGCATAATACATTTGTAAAGGCAAGGAGTTTCGGCAGAGATGTCAGTCGAGGCAGAAATACAGAGGCAAAGATGTTGTTGAGACAGGTGAGGTATGAGCGGCGGCAACTTGAAATTAGCGGAGGTTGAGGCCTGGTGGAGTCATTCCAATCCCAGGAGCGGAAAGACTTACCTTAGGGGAAAAAAAGGACAGGTATACACTCGCACACACACCCATATCCAACCGCACATGCGGTTGGATATGGGTGTGTGTGCGAGTGTATACCTGTCCTTTTTTCCCCCTAAGGTAAGTCTTTCCGCTCCCGGGATTGGAATGACTCCTTACCCTCTCCCTTAAAACCCACATCCTTTCATCTTTCCCTCTCCTTCCCTCTTTCCTGACGAAGCAACCGTTTGTTGCGAAAGCTAGAATTTTGTGTTTGTGTTTGTTTGTGTGTCTATCGACCTGCCAGCGCTTTCGTTTGGTAAGTCACATCATATATATATATCTTCTGTTCTTTGTTAAGTCTTTTTAGGAACAGTGACATTAGTACCATTGAATGGCATGATTTCTTTCTTCTCAGGATGTCAATTTGCACTGGATCCTCGGAAGTATGTATTATTTACTGGCACAATAACAAAGTAACATATTTCTTTACTTTCATGTATGAGATGACATACTGGCTGTTCATTTTGGGTAGTATCTTTACATTTTAGTACTTTCTGCACACTGTCCTTTGTATTTTAACTAACCAATCTATGTTTTAGAACTTTGCGAGTACAATGGTCTTCTGAAATTTCACAATATTAGTTCTGAGACAAGATCCTTTCTTTTTTCTACAAGACTTCAGCCAATCACTCAGTGTGGAGGCATGTAACTATGATCACAAACAGGAAGGAAGTGAAGTGTATTATTTCATTTTGTGCTCTTTTCCAAGAGTGCTGTAAGCATTGTCATTATACCACTGACTTTATTTTGGCTGCAGCAAGAAACTGGGGATAGATGTATAGTATTGGTGCAACCATTTGGTGTTTCTTATCTAAGTCAGAAATGAAGTCCAGCAAAGCCAAAGCAACTTGATTCCGGTCTCTTGTATATTGTTTCCAACCAGATGTAGAAAATGATGCTTTCCTTCTTTTGCTCCTTAAAAAAAAAAAAAAAAAAAAAAAAAATAAAAAAAAAAAAATGGTTCAAATGGCTCTGAGCACTTTGAGACTTAACTTCTGAGGTCATCAGTCCCCTAGAACTTAGAACTACTTAAACCTAACTAACCTAAGGACATCACACACATCCATGCCCCAGGCAGGATTCGAACCTGCGACCATAGCGGTCGCGTGGTTCCAGACTGTAGCGCCTAGAACTGCTTGGTCACCCTGGCCGGCTTTCGCTCATTAGTGTGGATCATGATTCACAGATTGTGTAACCACACTTGTTTAGGACAGAAACTCTCACTGAGTGATGATAGGAATAGGTTGGTTTTGCTGCATGTCAAAGCAAATTTTAATGACAATTGGAATATTGCCCTTCCCACGAATTATATGTAATCTGTGTCTAGTTCATTCTTCTTCTCTAAACAGTTTTATGCTTTTATTTCCATTAATCTAACCTTACAAGTGGAGCAGGTGTCATGAAGAATCTTGAGTGATAAACTGAAATGTTTGTAGAATATATGCTTGTATTTTGCTGAGGAGCATTCTTTCAGTCCTAAACTTTTTCTTTCATCTCAGAATTTCTTGAACAATTTTATTGACTGTGAGATATGAAGGCAAATAATCTCTCATAAACTTCCCCCTGCCATGGTAGCTCTCTCTGAATTTATGTATATTTATATCATCCTTAATGACAGTAATTAGGCCATTCTACTCCTTTCCTGTTGTGAGGCCTCCGCTCCTTTCCTTCAGCAAGCAGAGACTCAGACAGTTCTGCGACCGTGTAGGCTGCAGATTCCTCGACTTGCACAAAAGGGTGGTTGGGTTTCGGATTCTACTGAAGACGTCAGGTGTCCACTATACGCAGGAGGCGGCTACACATGGGTAACAGGGGCTGTGTGGCATGGACTGGGCGGTTTTTTAGGTTAGAGGGTCTCGGGAAAACACAAGCAGGGCTTCAGCCTCAAAAGGTGCAGGCTGAACACTAGAAGAACGTAGATACAGGAACCATTGGTATAACAGTTGTAAATTGTCGAGCGCTCCAAGCGCTAATAGAAAGCACTGATGCTCAAATCATTATAGGCACTGAAAGCTGGCTAAAGCTGGATATAAGCTCAGCTTAAATTTTTGCGAAGAACCTAACGGTGTTCCGAAAGGATAGGCTAAACACGGTTGGCGGTGGCGTGTTGTTGCTGTCAGAAGTAGTTTAACTTGTCGCGAAATTGAAGTAGATACTTCCTGTGAGTTGTTATGGGCAAAGGTCATTGTTGGCAACCGGAATAAAATAATAATTGGATCCTTTTACCGACCTCCCAGTTCAGATGATACAGTTGCTGAAAGGTTCAAAGAAAACTTGAGTTTGATTTCAAACATGTACTCAACTCATGCGATAATAGTTGGTGGTGACTTTAATTTACCCTCGATATGTTGGCGAAAATACATGTTTAATTCTGGAGGTACGCATAAATATCATCCATAATTGTGCTAAACGCATTCTCTGAAAATTATTTCGAGCAGTTAGTTCATGAGCGCACGCGAATAGTAAATGGTTGTGAAAACACACTTGACGTCGTAGCAAAAAATAATCCTGATTTAATAACGTTGAAGCGAGATTGTATATTGTAATCTCCAAATTCTCGAAAAATATACCTATTCAAAAAGAGAGATAAAAATTCACTTGGCACCTTCGTGAGAGAGTATCTCCCCTCATTCCAAATTAATAACATAAGAGTAGGCCAGGTGTGGCTTAGATTCAAAGAAATAGTATCGACAGCAATTGAGTGGTTTATACCAAATAAATTAACAAACGATGGAGCTGATCCTCCTTGGTACACAAAACAGGTTGGAACACTGTTGCAGAAACAATGAAACAAACATGTCAAATTTAAACAGACGCAAAACCCCCAAGATTGGCGATCTTTTACAGAAGCTCAAAATTTAGCACGGACTTCAATGCGAGATGCCTACAACGAAGCTTTGTCTCAAAACCTGGCAAAAAATGGAAAGAGATTCTGGTCATATGTGAACTATGTTAGCGGCAAGAAACAATCAAGCCTTCTCTGCGTGATGGCAATGGAGATACTATCGAAGACAGTGCTGCCAAAGCAGAGTTACTAAACACAGCCTTCCAAAATGCCTTCACAAAAGAAGACTAAGTAAATATTGCAGAATTTGAATTAAGAACACATGTCAACGTGAGTAACGTAGAAGTACATATCCTCAGAGTAGTGAAGCAACTTAAATCACTTAATAAAAGCAAGCCTTCTGGTCCAGACTGTATACCAATTAGGTTCCTTTCGGAGTATGCAGATGCATTAACTCCATACTAAACAATGATATACAACTGTTCGCTTGATGAAAGATCCATATTCAAAGACTGGAAAGTTACACAGGTCACACCAATATTCAAGAAAGGTAGTAGGAGTAATCCACTAAATTACAGGCCCATATCGTTAATGTTGATATGCAGCAGTATTTTAGAACATATATTGTATTTGAACATTATGAATTACCTCGAAGAAAACAGTCGATTGAAACACAGTCAACATGGGTTTAGAAAACATTGTTCCTGTGAAACACAACTAGCTCTTCATGCACTTGAAGTGTTGAGTACTAATGACAAGGGATTTCAGATCGATTCCGTATTTCTGGATTTCCAGAAAGCTTTTGACACGGTACCACACAAGTGGCTTGTAGTGAAATTGTGTGCTTATGGAATATTGTCTCAGTTATGTGATTGGATTTGTGATTTCCTGTCAGAGAGGTCACAGTTTGTAGTAATTGATGGAAAGTCATCGAGTAAAACTGAAGTGATTTCTGGCATTCCCCAGGGTAGTGTTATATGCCCTTTGCTGTTCTTTATCTATATAAACAATTTGGGAGACAATCTGAGCAGCCGTCTTCGGTTGTTTGCAGATGACACTGTTGTTTATCGACTACTTAAGTCATCACAAATCAAAACAAACTGCAAAGGATTTAGAAAAAACATCTGAATGGTGCGAAAAGTGGCAGTTGACCCTAAATAACAAAAAGTGTGAGGTCATTCACATGAGAGCTAAAAGGAACTCATTAAACTTCGGTTACACGATAAATCAGTCTAATCTAAAAGCCCTAAATTCAACTAAATACCTAGGTATTACAGTTACAAACAACTTAAATTGGAAGGAACACATAGAAAATGTTGTGGGGAAGGCTAACAAAAGACTGTGTTTTATTGGCAGGACACTTAGAAAATGTAACAGACCTACTAAGGAGACTGCCTACACTATGCTTGTCCGTCCACTTTTAGAATACTGCTGCGTGGTGTGGGATCCTTACCAGATAGGACTGACGGAGTACATTGAAAAAGTTCAAAGAAAGGCAGCACGTTTTGTATTATCACGAAATATGGGAGAGAGAGTGTCACAGAAATGATACAGGATTTGGGCTGGAAATCATTAGAAGAAAGGCATTTTTCGTTTTGACAGAATCATATCACAAAATTCCAATCACCAACTTTTTCCTCCAAATGCGAAAATATTTTGTTGACACCAACCTGCATAGGGAGGAATGATCACCACGAAAAAAATAAGGGAAATCGGAGCTCGTATAAAAAGTATTGGTGTTCATTCTTTCCGTGCACTATATGAGATTGGAATACTAGACAATTGTGAAGGTGATTCGATGAACCCTCTGCCAGGCATTTAAATGTGATTTGCAGAGTATCCTTGCAGATGTAGATGTGGAAGCTTCCTTCTTTGTGGAACGTGCTTTCTAGATACAATAACTTATCGATTGTCATGCGAGAAACACCATAGAAAGTGGCAGCACAAACAAGCACACTTCATCATTCCTTTTCCATTGGTATATTTCATTTCACAATTTCTTTCCTCCTTTGCATTCTTGGTGTTCACTACACTTTGCTGAGATGAAAAAATATTCAAAAAATTTAACAGGGACTTGTCTTGATGTCTTAGGAAAGGGTAGTTGCCACTCACAATATAGTTGAGATGCCGAGTTGCAGATAGGCTTAACAAAAAGTGTGTCAGAAAGTGAGCTTTTGGCAAACAAGGACTACGTTGGAAAGAGAGAACATGTGCACACAAACGCAACTCGCACTCACATGATGTTTGTGAGAGTTGCATTTGTGTGTGTGTGTGTGTGTGTGTGTGTGCGTGCGCACGCACGCACGCACGCACGCACGCACCTTTTCCCAATAAAGGCCTTGTTAGCCGAAAGCTCAGTTTCCACAATCTTTTTGTTGTGCCTACCTGCAACTCAGCATGTCCATCACATATTGAGTAGCAACTATTGTTTTCATAATATTATTATATTCCATCGTGCATATTCCATTGTTTCATCTTGATGTATTTTAGTTAGTGATGCCACATGATGATGAAACAGGGTAATATCATCATAGCAGAGTTCAGCAGGCATGCATTCTTTCATTCGTGTAGGTTTTGAAGATGAAACCTCAAGTCAGTGAGTGCATTTGGTAATAGGTTCCTTTGAACACTTTTTACTTTGCGTTTCAGCTTGATGTGAGCTCTTCTTGAATCAGGATTCCACTTCCACTGGAACATTCTTAGTCCTGTATGCCATTTTCAGTGTCACAAGAATCATCATTCATTCAGCTTTAGCTTGCAATAGTTGCTTGTAGACTAACAAGAGAGCATCAAGCGAATATTTGCTTAGAAGTAATCTGTTGGTGTCCTGATGACAATTAAGTCTGGTTGCAACGCTATTCCCCCAATAAATATTGTTACAATAATGAGTAATATGGCATACAGCATCCTGGCACACCTATCTACTTCATTATTGCCAACTACTTACTATGGAAACCGAGATAAGACACATGAGAGTAATTTTATTGCATTTGTTCACTTTTACTTTCAGCATGCCTATATTGGGTTTTGCTAAAACCTTGTGATCTGTGGCACTTAGATACTTAGCAGTAGTTGACTTTTGCTAGAATTTGGTTCAGAGGATGGTGTAAAAGTCATCACTATGCCTGTTTCTGTTTTGAAATTTTTTGCATCTATAGAATTATGAAGAACATTCCTCAGTTTAGAAGAATAGTGACTAATGTACTTTTAGTTTAATTTTGAAGTTGTGAAGATTCACAGTTTTCCATTCATACTGCATGATGGCAATCATTCTTCCATCTTGAAAAACCACTATGTATAATGGTGCATTTGTTTGTCCTCCCCACTAATTAGAAGAAATTTGTTCTCCTGCATGCAAGGCATCATCACATTAGTCAAAATGTTCTTCTATGAGTTGTTGTAGGTTTCCCAGATTTTGATGAAGTAATGACAACATTCCTGTATTTGTTACTTAACTTGCCACCTGCCGAAGGAATAATTAAGATGGGTAACTCAGATTGAACATAATTCCTCCACTTAAAATATCGCCTGGGTCCAGTTCTGTGTAATGTCTGGCAATTTGTAATCAGTCAACCAAAAAATTCAAGTCAAAAATGACTTAGTCAAAACAAACAAAATACTTTTAAAATATATTTATTGTATCAGGACACAGATAAAACTGACATGAGTTTAGTGCCCAAAAACTGACATAAGACTGGCACTAAAACTGAGGCAGTACTAGTTCAATACCAACTCCTGCATTATTAGGGAAATGCTACCTGTGTTCAGCTACCAGCATTACTGCTTATAGAAGTTCCAACAGTTATAAAGTTACATTTTGTATTACAGTTGAATTTACAATCAACATTTGTATGCTTTCAGATACTGTTTGTGGATTTTAGCTGTACAAATAATGAAAATATTTGTGAAACTGCTAGTGTGTTGAAATATCACAGTTTTCATATTAAGATTTCATGAAATGTACATGGATAGAAATGTTCTGATTATTTCTGTTAATTACTTTGCAGTTCCCTATAACTTTTGTCCCTGGAATGAATCTTATGATCTTTCAGTGGGCTCTGTCATAGTTGTCATAGTTGTGACTGTAGCTAATGGTTACTGCTGAGTGTAGTTGCTCTTCCTAACAGCATCACATGTGATGATACCAGTTGCATCTTTACTTCTTGTTAATTGTACTTTAGGTACTTGGGCTACACATGACTCTGTTTAAAAAGAATAGCTCAATGTAGTCATAGGGTTGAGCCGCACACGTCTGCTTTCATACCCTGCAGCTGACTGGCTGCAAATAATAACCTGTAGTGGTGATCCTGCCATCAGTCTGTCTACGCATTGGCTAGAATTATGAGTTAATAAAATACACAGAAATACAAAATAAAAGTTAAATGAATAATTGAAAACCAAGGTTTCATTTCTAATGTCTGTTATTGATGTAGATGATGGAAAATTGTGTTGAATAATGTTGATTCAAGAAAGGACATATCAAGTTGATGAGAAGTGGTCCTACAATATTCAAATAAAATACATACACAAACTACCCTTATCAAGTGCAGTAAAGTTACATTGAGAGCATTAGGGAATGTTAGCAAAATCTCTGAACTAATTAGTCATCAAAGACCCATGATAATTAAGTCCATTTCATGATCACAATACACAAAAGATTCTCCAACTCATAGGTGTTCAGAGTTCAAAATGATGATTCACAAATTAACACACAAGATACGAAGAATAATAACTCATACTCTACCTCTTCATAGTTCTGTAAATCAAGCAGATAAAGTTAGAAACCTACACTGGAACACATTCTCACCTCCCAAAATATAAAGTTCCTTCAAAAGTTAAGTATTGTAGTGGCTGTTCACCACCCAGAAACAGACACCTATACAATCAAATCACGCATTTTACTCAAGGCAGGTCTGCCTTCTTCTAGAACTCGCCACAAAGTGTCCCAAATCACTCCCTTGAGCTATATGCCTCCACGGTTCCACTATACTGGTTGACATTGGAGCCAGTGCCCTGCTGCATCAATAACTTCCACACCATCATGTACCACTTGCCGCAGAGTGCATTCTTCATTGTGCCAAAAAGATAGAAGTCGGAAAGTGTGAGATGTGGGCTGTAGCATGGGTAAGTTAGAACAGTGCTATGAATGTTTTGTGTGCTCCTCTCAAGTGCACAGACTTGTGAGAGGCCTTGCGTTGTCATGGAGAAGAAGTTCATTTGCATTTTTGTTGCAATAAACATGCTGAAGTTGTTTCTCAATTTCCTGAGGGTAGCGCATTACACTTCAGAATTGATAGTTGTATCATGAGGGAGAACATCAAACAGAATAACCTTTTCAGAATCCCAGAAGACCACCATCCTGACTTTACCACCTGAGAAGTGCAGCTTTAAACATTTTCTTTGGAGGAGAAGTGGTGTGGCACCACTCCAGGGACTGCCATTTTGTTTCTGGTTCCAAGTGATGAACCCATGTTTCACTGCCTGTTATGATGTTAGACCAAAAATTGTCACAATCAGCCTCGTAACAAACAAGAAATTCTACACATATGGTCCTTCGTTGCTCTTTATTGTTCTCTGCTAGGGAGCAAAGAACCAAGGAGGCACATACCTTAGAGTACCCAACTGGAGGTGTCAGCACTGCCAACAGAATCCAGTTGAACAGCAAGGTGTATGATTGTGATCTGTTGACCACTTTGAATGAGTGTGTCCATATGCTCCAACATTACGGGAGTCACAGCTGTGTGCAGCCAGCCAGCGTGTGGGAGATCGGACAGGTTTATGTGACCTTGTTGCAAAGATGACAGAGGCCTCACCCAATGACTCATTGTGCTTTTGTTCACTGCCAGGTCTCTGTCGACATTGTGCAAGTGTCTATGAATATCTGCGATGCTCTGATTTTTGCCAAAAGAAACTCAGTGACAGTACTCTGCTTGGAATGCACCTCTGTCGCAGACTACATTTTGAATGCTATGTATAGTGCCGCTACCTGTTTTAACTTCATGAAACTATAGTGGCTGAAGCAGGAATAATCCATTATGTCCCACAACTAACTCTGCATTTTTCCAACTGAAATTGGCCGAGAAAAAAAAAAGTCTTCCATTACTTATTACACACCCCTCATTGTTTCTTCTTAAGTCCACTAGTTTCCATTAATGCAGAAGTTTAGCAATGTTACGGTTTAAGGTTCTGCATGTATATAACTTGGCATAAACATACTGTAATAGTATCATATTCTCCAATTTATGTTGAATCATGCTCTCTGTTGAATACTGTCTCATTCTCCCACATTACAACCTTTTATAAAAATGTTAATGAATACAATATATTGAACAGTATTTTGGTTTATTTGCAGTGTAATAAAGATACAAATGAAAATAAAAGAAAAGCCCATTTTTGCATAGGGACTAGACCCCATGGACCTTGGATTAGCGACCTGTATTCTTTCCACTGCACCAACTGTTGCCTGATATCTATGCTAACATAAAGGCCTGTGCCTCACTTGGGCTATGCCAAAAATATTTTTTCCAAACACTTGGTCATCTGGAGTTCCCACTTCTATCAGTTTCATTTCTACCCAAGCACTGCATACATCATAAACCAGGCTGACAATGGTTATGACAAGCATGTGCTATCCTCTGCCCAAAGGGGTATGAAATGATTCAGTGTTGCTCTTACTGTGGACAAGTACTGCTCTGGCTGTTGACAGTAGCCTTGGTGCTATCTGCCCTAATGACCCATTGTGTTTACTGTTGTTCTAACTCTAACGGAAATTCATGGATGGAGCCATCCATACAGTAAGGGAAAGGCAACCATTCACCTGTGGTAGCATAGAAATATATTACAATACAGCATTCTCACATGCACACACACAACTGTACACCCCCCTGGCTATCTGCTTTTCTTCACATACAAGACTGATTATTGATATATGGTCCACCTGCTTAGCTGGATGGTAACATGCTTGCCTCCCATGCAGCGGGCCCGGGTTCGATTCCCAGCCAGGTTGGAGATTTCCTCTGCTCATGGGATGGGTGTTGGGTTGTCCTCATCATCATTTCATTCTCATCACTGGCACGCAAGTTGCACAATGTGGCGTCAACAGCAATAAGACTCGCAATCAGTGGCCGAACTTTCCCAGTTGGGGCTTCCCGGCCAGCAATCCCATACGATCATTTCATTTCAGTGATATATGATTACTTAAAGCATTTACCTGAACTGATGATTGAGAATGTTGCAAGAGGTGGTTTGAAAAGTCATACTTTCAGAGTAAATTTTCTTTTGCATGAGATAAATTATGTTAAGTGCGAGAATATGAAATGAATTTTTTAAATCGCAGAGCGTTTGATACTCATTTAAATATGAAAAATTTGAGGACGAGTCATTTAGAAGAATTTTGAGCCCGGATTGGAGATGTGTGTAACATGTACAAAAAAAGACCAATATTACATGTGAGAGCTTACGGTAGCCTCTGTTGCAGCTTATTAATCTTAGAGGCCAGTATTAATATGCGAAGCTTTGCGTTTCATGTAGCTATACTATGTATATTAATTTAAATCATTAACTTTTCCTATTTGTGTGTTCGCGCTACTTAACACTGATGTTGATTTTGGCTGTGACTATGTCACTTGTCATAGTCTCTGAATATCTGCTGCCATTGGCTGGCAAGATCAAGTGACATGAGCTATGACTGGCTTACAAAAGTGCGTAGCAATCTTGATTTCAATGCTTTGGAAACTAACACGCTATGTTTGGTGGAAATCAAATTTATACTTCCGTAATATGAAAACATGCAGTGTACATGTTGCTGCACATAAAAGATCTTTCCAACATGTGCATTTTTTGTTTTCTTCTGAGTTTTGTTTCCTAGAGTGCCGGGAATTTGTATGCCAGTGTAGAAAAACTTAACTATTCAAATGATTAACAAGTTTTACAGTTCTGAGGAAAAATATACTGTCATTTAACATGAAAAGAGTGTGTTTACTGGGAAATCCAGGAAAAATCCAGGAATTTTTTTTCCTTGTGTCCGTATACACCCTGACAGATGACTCCATGGCCTCACAAAAAACTACGAAGAACAGAACAAAAAGAGATGTAGGATGTAGGATGAGGGAGAGGGGTGAAACAGGAGGAGAAAAAAGGGAGAGGGGGCGAAAAGAGAGAGAGGTGAAGGGAGAGAGGGAATTTCCATCACTGTTAGACATTGCCGATTTCACTCTCTTCCTCCTCATAGCCATCCACCTTTTTTCCTGTGTCCCTTTACTTATATAAAACTTGTCCATTCTTCATTTCTTCATATTGCCACACTTTCTTCTCATGTACATTACCTGCCTTCAAAACACACACCAGCCACCCTCTGTCATGCAAATTGAATGTCTGCTGCTGAGACAGCCCACCACATTACATAATGCTGTGCGAAAACTCCCTGCTCGCTCAGTGGTTGCCCCTTTTCAAATATATAATTCCAAAGCTGCTTTTAGCATAAGGTACCCCTCCATATTTGCCATTTGACTACAGACAACCTCTTGTAAAGGTTGGCAGCTATGTCTTGCAGTTCTGTAATGCATTAGACATGTGAATTTAACGGCCTTGTGGTATTATATGAGGGAAAATTAAAACTGAGAAACTTGCTTGGCTAACACAACATGGTCAGTTTCAAAACACTTCACCTTTTTCCCTCCAAACGGGATTGAGACACAAGTTGGTTCTTCAGAAGAATTCTGTGAACTGCAATTGTGTACTTGGTCCTGTGGCTGCCTGTTGGTCCAAATGTTGGAAGTGTTCCTGCTGATGATGATCTTGTATGAGCGGTTGCATTTGTGATTATTACATTTGTTGCTGTTGCATTTCTTAGTATTGTTGCTGTTATAGTTACTTTCATTGTTACTGTTGGAGTTTTATAAATTATGGATTTATTGTCTTTGCTTGTTGATGCAAGTTCAAAAATCACCACCACCAAGCCTATGTTGTATCATAGATATGTCTGACAGGTGTTAATGAAGTATGGCAGCTTCCTGCCTCGGAGCAGTGCTGGATGAGAGCAAAGTGTAGGTCTCCATTTAATATTAGACTTCAAATTTTATGTTTTAAAAAGTGAAAGATGAAATTGTCTGTGGATCAGGCACCTTTATGCTGTCAACCAGTGTTTTCCATCTTTAATTTTCTTATAATTATTATATAGAACTGAAATTCTAAATAATCTGCTATATGTATTGCAACAGGATGAGTATTTCTTATTTTAGATACTGACATATACAAAAGGGCAATGCATTTAAAATGTTTCAGGGATGTGTGCTGTGCTGTTTTATAACCTTATGAGTTGGATTCAGGGGAATCAAAATGAACTTACTGTTGATTACTTGTTGCAGGGTGACACAAGATGCATTCAAAGCATTTTTACTCTGCAGCAACTGTGAGCTAATAGCAGAAGCCTTACTGCAATGTACACATATGGATGGTGGAGAAAATCTTACAGCATTTATAAAAATGATCCCAGGTCTAGTAAAGTAAGAATTTATTAGTATGATAGCTTGATTTTAATATGCAGTATTGATTTTAAAAAGTCATCACAGTGATGTCTTTCAGCATATTGAGCTTCAAGCCTACGAAAATTGATGTCTTATCATTTTACTGCCATCTTCTGTGATAATTCATTAGTTAACTGCATTAGATATTCAGTGGAACATGACAGAGATCAAAACATGTTACCAACACTAGTTTTTATCACAATATTTTGACAGCTACCCTTGTGGTTCTCTTCAGGCACTTTGTATCTCAGATAAACTCACTCACTTGTTCAGATGCCCTTACCATCTGTTCTCCAACCAGACTGAGATATACATCCATCTTAAGGATCTGTAATAGTACTCGCAGTTTTTGCAATATTAGTATAGAAATGTTTTTGGAGATTTCGTATACTTTGGAGAGAAAGCAGTTCTATCTTTCACTCTTGTTTCACCACTGTTGCAGTGTCATCTCGGATACAGTATTTATTGCGGAATGAACGTACTTTTTTTGTTAGTACATTTACAAAATGTTTCTTATCTTCATGGTGAAACACCACGGGACTAGCAAGTAGCATATTTAGCCTTTCTGTTTCCGTTCTCAGTTTAATTCTTAAAGTCTTTCTATATTTTTATATGCTTGCAAAGTTTAATTCTTAAACTCATTGCATATCTATGTTTTTGAGAGATATAGTAATACATTTTATTTAATGGTAAGTTGTATATTCACGCAGTCTGTAATACAGTAGTCATTGGTCTTTGGGCGGCCAATAACCATTGACCTCAACTTATTCAGCTGCCAGCCTCCATTGATGATATGACAGGAGACTAGCGAGTCACATATTTAGCTTTTTCTGTTTCTTCTCAAGTTAGTAGTGGTAGGCTGGGTACAATGTACGCATACTGCGTGCAGATGCACGAGCAGCTGGCTGCAGTTTGCAAATGCTCGAAGAGGCTTATGGCCATGGTCAGCCTTCTGCAGGCTGCTGCCTTGGGTTGAGGTGGCAGTGGAGAAACTGGAGCAGTGTGAGAGACATCTCAGGTGTTGTTAGTTTCGCCCATGGGCTCTGCTGTTACAGTACCTTCCAGTGTACCTGAAGCAGGGGATCCGCACTTGCTACTGGATGACTGCTGGGTTTAAGTGGTTCCATTTCTTGTGGTAGAGTGTCAATATATGGGGGCTGGCCCTCTAGCCTCACCCATTCCCTCTGTGTATGGACAGGCAGCTGTTCCTTCAGCAGGCTCACAGGAGCAGAGATTTATTAGTTATCGGGAGCTCAAATGTTACGCAAGTTATGGAGCCCGTTAGGGAAATAGAATTCAGGGCCATAAATAATTCCTCCTAATGATCCAACTCCCCAAGACACTATCCAAATTGAACCCTGCCTGGAACAGTTCCGTCCTCCGTCACAGCGGGACCCACCTCCTCTTCCTCAAAATTACCCTCTCCAAACCTTCCAGGAATTTATGACTTCTAGCCTTGCCTCTCAATCCTTCTTAAAAAACCTTAATCCTACTCCCAACATCACCACTGCTGAAGCCCAGGCTATCCGTGATCTGAAGGCTGACCGATCCATCGTCATTCTTCCAGCGGACAAGGGTTCCATGACCGTGGTACTTGATCATTGGGAGTATGTGGCTGAGGGACTGCGTCAGCTTTCAGACAACACTACATACAATGTTTGCCAAGGTAATCCCATTCCTGATGTCCAGGCAGAGCTTCAAAGAATCCTCAGAACCTTAGGCACCCTACAAAACCTTTCACCTGACTCCATCAACCTCCTGACCCCACCGACACCCCGCACCCCTACCTTCTACCTTCTTCCTAAAATTCACAAACCCAATCATCCTGGCAGCCCCATTGTAACTGGTTACCAAGCCCCCACAGAACGTATCTCTGCCTACGTAGATCGACACCTTCAACCCATTACATGCAGTCTCCCATCCTTCATCAAAGACACCAACCACTTTCTCGAATGCCTGGAATCCTTACCCGGTCTGTTACTCCCGGAAACCATCCTTGTAACCATTGATGCCACTTCCTTATACACAAATATTCTGCACGTCCAGGGCCTTGCTGCGATGGAGCACTTCCTTTCACGCCAATCACCTGCCACCCTACCTAAAACCTCTTTCCTCATTACCTTAGCCAGCTTCATCCTGACCCACAACTTCTTCACTTTCGAAGGCCAGACATACCAACAATTAAAGGGAACAGCCATGGGTACCAGGATGGCCCCTTCGTACGCCAACCTATTCATGGGTCGCTTAGAGGAAGCCTTCTTGGTTACCCAGGCCTGCCAACCCAAAGTTTGGTACAGATTTATTGATGACATCTTCATGATCTGGACTCACAGTGAAGAAGAACTCCAGAATTTCCTCTCCAACCTCAACTCCTTTGGTTCCATCAGATTCACCTGGTTCTACTCCAAATCCCATGCCACTTTCCTAGACGTTGACCTCCATCTGTCCAATGGCCAGCTTCACACGTCTGTCCACATCAAGCCCACCAACAAGCAACAGTACCTCCATTATGACAGCTGCCACCCATTCCACATCAAACGGTCACTTCCCTCCAGCCTAGGTCTTCGTGGCAAACGAATCTGCTCCAGTCCGGAATCCCTGAACCATTACACCAATAACCTGAAAACAGCTTTCACACCCCGCAACTACCCTCCCGACCTGGTACAGAAGCAAATAACCACAGCCACTTCCTCATCCCCTCAAACCCAGAACCTCCGACAGAAGAACCCCAAAAGTGCCCCACTTGTGACAGGATACCTTCCAGGACTGGATCAGACTCTGAATGTGGCTCTCCAGCAGGAATATGACTTCCTCAAATCCTGCCCTGAAATGAGATCCATCTTTCATGAAATCCTCCCCACTCGACCAAGAGTGTCTTTCCGCCGTCCACCTAACCTTCGTAACCTCTTAGTTCTTCCCTATGAATTTTGTGTGTATGTTTGTGTGTCTATCAACCTGCCAGCGGTTTAGTTTGGTAAGTCACATTATCTTTGTTTTGAGATATATTTTTCCCACATGGAATGTTTCCCTCTTCTTTTGTTGGTGGAAAGATCACTTTCCGACAGTCTTTTTGTTGTACCTTGTTATATTCCGTCCTGGATTTTCCATTGTTAAAGTACTAACTGGTATGTCTATAGCTTCATTGCAGGGGGTATGGACAGACAGTACTGCAAAGTACATTTGTACACTTTTTCTGAAAACTGCCTTGAACAACTAGTTAGACAACCCACACACAACAGAAATGTTTTATGCCTCGTAGTTACCAACAGGCCTGATCTTATTGACAGTGTCAGTGTAGGGACAGGAATTAGTGAACATCACATCATTACAGCGATGATGATTACTAAAGTTAATAAGTCAGTCAAGAAGGCCAGGAGAGAGTTTGTACTAGACAAAGCAGGTAAACCATTGTTAGCACCCCACTTAGACAATGAATGGACATAGTTTCAGTGTGGCAGATGTAGAGGGATTATGGGCAAAGTTTAAACTGATTGCAAATCATGCTCTTGTGATGTGTGTGTGAACTAAGTGGATTAAGGATGGAAATGACCCTCTGTGGTTTAGTAATCAAATTTGGAAAATGCTGAGGAAATAGAGATTCTTGCATTCTTTGTTCAAAAAAGAGCATAAATGTTTACAGGTAAGAATTAGTACAAACTGGTGCATTCTTAAGATGATCCACGTGTGGTGCTACAAAAACTTGCACCATATACCTTAGTGAAAGTTCTTCCCAAAAACCTGAGGAAATTCTGATTGTATGTAAAATGACTAAGTGGGTCAAAGGCTTTTATCCAGTCACTCGTTAACCAGTCTGGGGTAGCAATAGAAGACCGTAAAAGGAAAGCTTAAGTTTTAAATTTCATGTCCAAGAAATCATTCATGCAGGAGGGTCAAATAAACATACATTTGTTCAGCTGTTGTACAGACTTCCACATGCAAGACATAGAAATTGGTATTCATGGCATAGAGAAGCAACTGAAAAAGTTGAAAACAAATAAAGTCATTAGGTCCAGATAGAATCCCAATTTGGTTTTACAAAGAATACTCTGTGGCATTGGCTTCTTACTTAGCTTGCGTATTTTTTGTCCAGCAAAAAGTCCCAAGCAATTGAAGAAGGAAAAGTAAAAGAATGGGCATAACTAATTACAGACCAATATCCTTAACATCAGTTAGCTGCAGAATTCTTGAACAAACTCTGAGTGGGAATAAAATAAATTTCCATGAAACAGAAAAGAAAGCTTGTGTCCATAAATCAGCACGTATTTAGAAGGCAATGCTCTCGTGAAACTCAGCTTGCCCTTGTCTCACAAAGTATCCTGCAAACCGTGGATGAAGGGCAACCAGCAGATTCCATATATGTAAATTACCGGACAGTGTTTGACATGGTGCCCCACTGCAAACTGTTGATTAAGATCCAAGTGTACAGATTAGTTTCCCAGCTGTGTGAGTGGCTTAAAGACTTTTTAAGTAATAGACTCCAATATGTTGTCCTCAATGGCAACTGTTCATAGACAAAGGTATCGTCAGCAGTGCTTCAAGGCAGCTTGATAGGAGGCAGTGTGATAGGACTGCCTTTATTTCCTATATACATAAACGACTTGATGGTCAGTGTCAGCAGCAGGAGTGACTGTAGGAGTATACAAGATTACTTAGTCAAAATTTCTAGTTGGTATGGTGAATGGCAGCTAATTCTAAATGTAGAAAAATGTAAGTAAATGCAGATGATTTGGGAAAATAATCCTATAAAATTCAAATACAGTATTATTGGAGTGCCCCTTGACACAGTCACATAGGTTAAGTATCTTGATGTAATGTTGCAAAGCGATATGAACTGGAATGAGCATTTCAGGCTGGTAGTAGGGAAGGTGAATGCCAAAATTCTCCCAGTAAAACAAAGTCGAGCAAAGTGTAGCTCATCCATAAAGAAGACAGCATATTGAATACTAGTGCAACTCATACTTGAATATTGTTTGAATGTTTGGGATTCCCACCAAGTTGGATTAAAGGAAGTCATCAAAGCAATTTGGAGATGCTTCATGAACTCAAATGGGAATCCCTGGAGAGAAGAGAACACTCTTTTCACCAGGCATTATTGTGAAAATTTAGAGACAGGGTTTTGAAGCTGACTGCAGAACAATTCTTCTGCACTAGCATACATTTTGTGTAAGGATCATGAAGATAAGATACAAGAATTGGTGCTCATATTCAGGGTTGTAGATAGTCATTTTTCCTCTACTTTGTTTGTGAGTGGAACAAGAAAGGAAATGACTAGTAGTGATAGACAGTACCTTCAGCCATGCACAATACTGTGGTTTGCGGAGTATATGTAGATGTAGATGTGGATGTAAATAATATCATTCTCTGATGTATTTGGCACAAAAGTCTGGTATTATTATTATTTATTGCATTAACGGGCCATTAAGGCCCACAGCAAAACAGAATAAGTGACAACACTGTAAAAGGAGAATAAACAGCTCTTTATTAAAAAAAATCATAAAATAACAGTTTACAAGAAGCACAGTAAGGGGGACAGTCAGTCACAACCGAGGAAATATCTACTGCAGACAGTATTCCAGCGTTGCCAGTCGGTAACTTTGTGTTCCACCACTGTTGGCTCCACTTCTTTAAGGGTAGTAAATAATCGAACCTTCTGTTGCATCCTTGGAACCCCCTTGGGCATTTTGAGCAGCAGCTTGGGAATAGAGGGATCTATCAGTTCAAAGGACGTGGCGAAACCACTGTAGCCTCTTGTGCCCTAATATTCGGCCAATGTGTGTCTTTCCAAATTTCTGATACAGGTCTTCTTTTGTTCTGTGTTCCTATTTACTCTCCATGGTATTATAGATGGTTCCTTAGATCTTTCGAAGTACCTTCCTCTCGAAGGCTCATATTGCTTCTTCAGCTTTTGCTGATATTGCCCAGGGTTCAGAACCACATAAAAGTACCAGCTGTACTAGTGTCAGGTACAGCTGGATCTTATTCTTCTGTGACATCAGTCTAGTACCCTACAGGACAAAATCAGAGGAAAATCCAGGATGGATTAACAATGGCCATAGTAGTACCATACTGGACTGGAGTTAAGGGATGCTTTTTGCAATACAAGCACCCATTTTGTCAAAGATATTAATGATTTCCTGCTTTCACGTGTACTTTCCTAAGCAAAGAAATCACAAGAACACACACAAATAACTGTAAGCACAATTTCATATGCTAAAACAATGAGGGTGTGAACTGTTTTAAACCAATAATTAATTGTGTTAACCAAAACCATGTGCTATATTAGAGTATCCACTGAAGGTGCCTTTTATACAAAAGGCTAAACAATTCTTAGACAGTAAATATTTTCCCAGTGTTGCAGTACAAAAAGGCATTTTGTTTATAAAACAGATATTTATTTTCATTGAAATGTTGCCAGATTTTCTTTCATTCTAAGAACAAAATTAGCAGCTACCTGTGTAGTAATGAAGTATACTGTCACTGTGCACACTCATCCCCATGGATTACTTTGTAAAGTGGGAAGAACCGTTACTTAAAAATAAGAAGCAGATAATCTGATTTGAAGTAGAAAATACAAATTACATAGACAGTTTTTGCTAGGAGTGTGCATTTTAAGTGAAACGTACAGAGTGATTATTAATATGTGAAACAAATATATATGGTGTTTAACATGTGACAGAAATACTATGTCAGACATGATGGTTGAAATTGTGCCTTAAGTTTCAGAATTGCAGCCTGAAGACTTCGACTTCTTGCCACAATATTTCGGCTGACAGCAATTCAGCCAACTTTAGGTGAATGATTTGCACTGGAGATTGATAGTTCATATTGCTAATATTGTAACAAAAATTGAAGAAGAGACTCTTGCACAAAGGCTGCTGCTTCTTGAGTGACTAGTTGAGTTTCACATTCTCTTCAAATATTGCTCCAACTGTGGTGCAGAGACACGTGAGTAATGGTGATACTGTGTGCATGCTCTTCATGGAATGCAGGCTCATGGACTTAAGATTTAGATGTCAGATTAATAAAATCAACTTTTTTAGGTGTGTCATTATTCATAAAATGTTTTCTTTCTGTAGACACCAAACAAATCACCAGGTCCCACACCTTATCCAGCTGAAAGCCACTATGATGATTAATAAGATCTTCTGCTAATCATATTATCACGGATTCCTTAATAACTGAACCCCAAAAGGATCTCATCTAGGCAAAAAGAAAAGCCTACATTGGTCAGACAATGCACACAGTGCATGAAAGGTGCATTGATAATGATCACCACACTCCCCTTTCTTGTTCCAGTAAGTCAGTCATAGCCAAGCATTGTATCTCCAGAGGACATTCCATGGATTATTCTGCCACTGAAATCTTGGCCTCAATGAGATCCTTCTGGAATTCAGTTATTAAGGAATCGGTGGAAATATTTTTGGTGGAATATCCTATTAATATGATGGTGGCTTTCAACTGGATAAGGTGAGGGACCCTGTAATTTCTTTAATATCTTCAGAAAGAAAGCATTTTATGACTAATGACAGTTAACTTTATTAATTTGACATCTTAATTTTAACTCCATAAGCCAGTATTCCGACAGAGAGCAAATATACCGTATCATCCTTACGCATGCCCCAGCACACAGAGATGGAGCAATATTCGAAGAGGATACAAAAGTCAACAGAAGTCATGCATGTAGTGGCTGCCTTTGCACATGTATCTCTGCACCAGTTTTTGGTATAAAGTTAGCACTGTGAACTAGTAATCTCTAGTGCAAAACACTCACCTGAAGATGGCTGAATGGTTGACAGCAGAAATATTGTGGCAAGAAGTCGATGACATGCAGATGCAATCCTGATATTTCGTTTTGGTCTGGAATCTAATACTGGGGAGGCAGCTTCTAATAGCCACGTACTCTCCACCCCATTCCTGAAGTTTTGGCAGGTGGTGTATGAGTCTTAGCTGAGTTTGGCAAGATAGGGTTTGCTTGATGTCAGTAACCATGGAGTATGAATGTATGTGATTATAGGAATTATCCTCATAATGCTGTCACAGACACATTAATGGTGTGTGTTTTGCATTGCCCAGCATGAAATAACCATAAGTCATTTCCTTTGTTGGTAATTGTTTGAAAATAGACTGTTTGGTGAGTGAGTGTAGATTAGTCCCATGATTCATGTTATAATAGCTATACACTACATCATGTAGAGGCACTTTATGTAACTGAACTTCAACATCTACAACATTCAGAATCAACCTCTCCATCATGCCCAGGCTGTAATAGTTAATTGTTGTATGTATCTGAATTAGTCAGCTAATGTACGAAAGGAACTACTGAATGGCTATTGAAGAAGTGGTTGATAAGTCACGGAAGGTCTTGTGTGGATTAAGATAGAACTGCTTTTATGTTTGTCAGTTTCTTGTTCCACAGATAATTTGCACAATAAATAACAATGATGTTAAACAAGTCATTATTAACATCAGAAATTATTTTATAAAAATGACTTCTGGCTTATCATTTGCAAGTAGTATTAGTGATACCAACCATTTTTTTTTCTTTTTATTTTCAAATTTTTCATTGCTGTCTGTCAGACATTTTTTTTATCATTGGGTAAAAGAATAAAACTTTTGGTCCAAGCATTGTGCTTTCCTCTTTTGTGCTACAGACTGCTGTAATGTGGCATAATGAACATAATTATTTCTTCTGATATTGTAGTTATGTGCACCATTGTTCCTTTTGAACTGCAGTGAATTATTTTCAGAAAACTTCATGACAATAAATGTACTGTGAGGTAGTAGCCAAAATACCCCAAATAATTGCAATGATTTTAAGTGCAAATGTGGCTGAACAAATTTTTTTAGGGGTTCCAAAAAGTGTTTTTTGCCAGTTTAAATTCACATCAAAGTGTTCACCTAAAATTTTGAAGTTTCCCCTCCATTTATTATTTTTTCATTGTGTGTTACACTCACCACTGATGTGGTACTCCTAGATGTGTACTGTATTGTATTATTTTTCTTTCTTTCCTTATATATAAGCTATGTGGAAACTGAATGAACTATAAACCAAAGACACTGCAAAAGGCTAAATTGACGAGTTGTTTTGTGGCAAGGATAATGTTTTGATATATCATTAAATATCTGTATGAAACAAAGTAAGAAATATGGTTTTCAATTTACTCATTCATATATCCTCACCATTTTCTTTTGGGAAGTGGTAGCGTATAGACTATGCTTGGATCCGTCCAGCATCATTAAAAATGTGTATTTCAACTGTTCATTAAAAGTATTACAAAAAGTTATTAGAAAAGGAATATTTATTTACATGGTTATGCAGGAGTGCTCCTGCATCGACATTGTCACACTCAAGACTAAACATAATGGAATTAATTTGAAGGTAATAAATAACACAGACTTGATAGGCACCGAAACTTCCTGGCAGATTAAAACTGTGTGCCCGACCGAGACTCGAACTCGGGACCTTTGCCTTTCGCGGGCAAGTTCTCTACCATCTGAGCTACCGAAGCACGACTCACGCCCGGCCTCACAGCTTCACTTCTGCCAGTATCTCGTCTCCTACCTTCCAAACTTGATAGGCACCGATTGAATGTGGTTTACTTATGCTAAAAATATTGACAGATCAACAGTTTCAATGGTTGCGGTGATTATTTGGTACCGCACACTACTGGAAGCAGCAGTATGAAATGCAAATTATGTTTATTGACCTTAAATGTAATGATATAAAGGGTCTGTTGATATTGCTATCAGTTGCAGTTCACCCAAGATTGTGCACAGGTTCATAAATAACCTTCAAATTTTTTGTAACTATTCTTTCTGATTTTTCAGGCAATTAGTAATCCATTTGCAAATATCTATTCAGATGTCAGAAGTGAATTTTGCCTTTTTAAAACTGAGGGTGAGACCATTCATTGAAAACCAGTCAGTGATATTTTCAAGAATATTGTTTAACATTTCTTCTGTTGCTGTATGTATGCCTGGAGTGATTATGGTATTAATGTCATCTGCAAAAGGAATTAATTGTGCTTGTTGTATATTAGATAGAAGATTGTTTACATACATGAAGAACAATACTGGACCCACGATAGTCATGTGGATCCTAAGTGTGATTTCTCCCTAGTCAGAATAATGTCCTTAGACTGCATTTTAGAACTGCTAAGTACAACTTTCAGCATCCTTTTTGTTAGATATGACATAATCCATTGACTCGCTATACCATCAGTTTCAAAGGCAATAGGTAGGTCACAGAAAATACCAACCTGCATTATTTTGTTATTCAATGCTTTTAAAATTTGGTGTGTAGAAATGTAAACAGCGCTCTCAGTGGGGCAGCTCTTCTGAAATCCAAACTCTGATCTACTGTGGATATTATTGTTGCTCAAGAGTGATACTATTCTAGACTACATCACTTTCTTGAAAATTTTGGAAAATGTCAGTTGTGAAAAAGCTAGGTAGTTATTGATATTTCACCTGCCACCTTCTTCAAAGAGGGGTTTAACAATGGCATATTTCAGCCTCTGGAAAATGCATTGAGTTAGTGATGCATTACAGATTTCAGATAAGACAGGCCTTATTACATGGGATCAAATCCAGATGAGCTTGGAGAGAACATAAAATATTCTTATTTTCAGGAGGAGATATTGGTGATACATTCATGTGACAGCATTTCATGGGAGTTGCTTTTGCAACATATGCAGTGATTTTTCTATCATATTGTTTGTGGTTGCATTTTCTACTATATTTAAGAAATGATTATGATGGTACCCTGTTCTGTTGTGTTTTTTGTACTCTGCACTGAAAAAGTATGTTTTTATTAAATCACCTTGTTATGGACTGACTGGGTGCTAATGACCTCAGCAGTTGAGCGCCCTTAACCCGCCCCCCCCCCCCCAAAAAAAACCTTGTTATGGAAGAAACAGCCTGATTAAAAATGGAGATAAAAACTTGTGAAAAACCTATTTTTCTGGGTACTCAGTCTTGAAAATATGATGGACAACTTTTTTGAAATTGTGGGTGGATTGGCTAAGGCCTCCTTTGAGTTGAATGATAACTGTAGTGGGACTGGAAGATCAAGCAAGTATGCTATACTGGATTGATAAACAAATGATGTGATTTTTTTTTAGTTTTTTTCTACATGGTAACTTTTTAGGATGGATTCATAAGTTTCATAAAAATGGTAAATAACAATATTTTTTCCCCTTTGAAACTGAAAGTTATTTCTCAGTATGTTTGCTGCTCAGGTTAACGCATTTCTCCCCATAGATTCCATTTTTTTAGTCACTCAGAAAAGGAGTTTGTTCTCAAATATGAGTAGTACTTGATGACAATATTACTGGACAGAAATTCTTCCCATCATGCAAGCAATTTTTTCCAGGTTAAAAAACAGAGAGAGGTTATTTCGAACAAATCTCTGTGGGTAGTCAAGTATAATAACTTATTATTGCATTACAGTTTCTCATCCTTTTATGAAAATATTACTTTATTGTTTTTGAATCCACCATGGGGTTATGTATATATCATGTGATCAGCTACACAACATAATTGAGGAAACGGTGCAGACATGTAAAGAGAATCAAAGACATACAGTTGTCAAACTCAAATAATGTCAGCAATAACAAAAAAGAGCAAATGAATTTAGGAAATGCAGCCTATTCTGGAGTAAATTCAAGAGCTATCTTCACAAAAATCTGGTCATTGTGTATTGAACTATAGAGACCAGGTCATCAGCAAAAGTTCTGTCTCACCTTAGAATTGTTAGGTTACTATGCAGTGCTTACATACATTATGATTCCAACATTATGATCCCATATTCCATTTAGACAAAATTTACTGTGATGCCTTTGAAAATGTCTAGAGTATTGACAGTGTTGCTTTGAGAAGATGCATTCTGTAAGAAGAATTATTGTTGAACACGAATTAGTGTAAGATTTTCCTTACTCATTTTTTGTTCAAGTGTACAATTTTTTACTAGCCGGTTCTCTGTAGTTTTCCATTATTGTGACCTTCTGAAATGTTTTCTGTGCAGGAAAGTATGTCAGTGTGTACCGCAGTCATTACCGAAATTGGTGGGATGTTTCAACCAATATGGAACAAGTAACTATGAGCCCCAAAGAATCACAGTAGCTGCATTTTATGCAGAGGTAAGTTTAAAGTATGAGCTTTTATCAGAAAGGATGAAGGGAGAAAAACACTTCAGCATTTTACTGTTACATTCTCATTTTTATATTACTTTTTTCTGTTTCATTGTCATCGTTTTGATTAATTATGATTTAATTTGATAATTTGTCCTAAGAAGCTTACCATGTAGGATTCCCTTTTCTCACAATTTATTTCACACTTTAGAAATCTATTGAACTATTACAGAAAATAAATGAAACACCTAAAATATAGTTAATATTGATGTTAGACTGTGGCGTGCACAACTGTAATTTGATTTGCATAATGCAAATTGTGAAGACAGAATTTGTGTTAAAATATTCAGATTATATTGTTTTGCACTTAAATATTCAACTGTCAGTATGTCGAAGGTGCACTAGGGTCATGGCTCTGCTTATTGCATTAATTACTAGGCTGATAAGCCAAAACATTATGACCAACTGCTTAACTATGTGTTGGTCCAACTTTTGAATGTAATAAAGCAACACTTCTGCATGGTGTGGCTTCAGCAAGTCGTTGGTAGGTGTCCAGAGTTACGTGACACCGGATGGCTCTGTACAGATCATGTAATCCACATGAATTGCTGACCGATGGTTTAGTGAACATTGAGCTTTTGCCAGAAAATGTCCTAAAATGTGCTTCATCAGGTTCAGATCACACGAATATTGTGGCCAGTAGACCTCCGTAAGTTCACTTTCATGCCCCTTAAACCATTGTAGCATGGTTCTGGTCTTATTACATGGACTGTTGTCCTGCTGTAAGGGGCTATCATCATCCGGGAACATATCACACATAAAGGCATTCAGGTGGTTTGCAGTAATGTTCACATGCCACAGCCATCAAAAGTGCCTTTTATTGCTGCCATAGGTCTTATGAACGCCTAGTTGAATGTGCTCATAGCATAATAGTGCCTTCCAACAGCCTTCGACTGTGGCACAGTGCACGTACGCAACACCCTACTGCCTGGGTGATGGCATTTTCAGAAACAACAATAGACTTCATATAACAACAAATGTGACTCGTCAGATCAGATGACATGGTCCAGTTGTGACAATCCTGTGCCCATTGCAGTCACAATTGATAGTCATTAGGTCAACTGGAGAACACTTAGGGGTTGTTTGCTGCACAGATGCATGTTCAACAATGTGTGCTGAACAGTGTGTACTGAGACACTTGTACCTACACCAGCATTGTACTTTGTAATTAGACCTGCCACAAATCGCTGCCCCTCCTGATTCACAGTGCAGATAAGTCTCTGACTGGTCTGTGCTGAAGCATGAATGTCCAACAGCTTATCATCTACTCATGGTTTCACCACCTGTCAGTCACATTCTATAGATACTCAAGACAGTAACATGTAAAGAGCTGGCCACTTTCACCATTTCTGAGCTGTTAATTTTCAGGTGGTGGGAAATTACAGATTACCCTTTGTTGAAGTCACTTACATCAGTAGATTTACCTATTTGCTAAATGTATCATCGCCTGAAAGATTCTTCATTTGTCTCTGCTCTGCTTGTATACTTTTCATACTGTGTCACAGACTGCAAGGAGACATTCATCTCATAGTGGGCAGTAATCACAGTGTTTTGGGTCATCAGTATGTAATCACCATTTTACCAGAACATACAAGTTGTGAAAGACATTGCATATTAGCATTGTTCTGCCTCTGCACATCTTCATAATATCAGACTGTAGAAACTTAACAACAGTACAGAATACTGTTGCACTACTTTTAAACTGAAATGAAATGCCGTTAGGTTAGGTTAGGTTAGGTTAGGTTAGGTTAGGTTATAGACTGTGATGTAGAGTGGCTCTCATTATCACAAAAAGTTGTGCATCTGATGTTATTTTACTATGCACTGAGCTGAGGTGACAAAAGTAATGCGAAAGCGATATGCGCATATACAGATGGTGATAGACAAGGTATAAAAGGGCAGTGCATTGGCAGAGCTGTCATTTGCACTTAAGTGATTCATTGGAAAAGGCTTCTGATGTGATTATGGCTAAGTGATGGGGATTAACAGGCTTTGAACACAGAATGGTAGTTGGAGCTAGACGCTTGAGACATTCCATTGTGGAAATTGTTAGGGAATTCAATACACCGAGATACACAGTGTCAAGAGTGTGCCAAGAATATCAGATTTCAGACATTACATCTCACCATGGACAACACAGTGGTAGAAGCAGAGCCATTTGCGTAGAGTTGTCAGTGTTAACAGACAAGAAGCACTGAATGAAATAACTGCAGACATGAATGTGAGACATACAGTGAACATATCCATTGGGACTGTGCAATGAAATTTGGTGTTAATGTGCTATGGCAGCAGATGACACACACAAAAGCCTTTGCTAAAGAACAACGTCACCTGCAGCACCTCTCTTGGGATCATGACTATGCCAATTGGACCCTAGATGACTGGAAAAATATGGCATGTTGATATAAATTCTAATGTCACTTGGCGAGAGCTGATGAAGCCATGGACCCAGGTTATCAATAAGGCTCTGTGTAAGCTGGCGGTGGCTCCATAATGGTGTGAGAAGTTTTACATTAAATGGATAGGGTCCTCTGGTCCAACTCAACTGATCATTGGCTGGAAATGGCTGTGTTCGGCTACTTGGAGACAATTTGCAGCCATTCATGGACTTTATGTACCCAAACAACAATGGAATTTTTATGGATGACAATACGCCATGTCACTGGGCCACAATTGTTCATGATTGGTTTGAAGAACATTCAGACTGTTTGGGCAAATGACTTGGCCATCCAGATTGCCCTGTGTGAATAGCATTGTACATTTATGGGACATAATCGAGAGGTCAGCTCATGCACAAAATTCTGCAGCAGCAATACTATCACAATTATGGATGGCTACAGGGGCAGCACGGCTGAATATTTCTGCAGGACTTCCAATGACTTGTCGAGTCCATGCCGTGTCAAGTTTCTGCATTACATTGGGAAAAGGAGGTCTGATGCAATATTAGGAGGCGTCCCCTGACTTTTGTCATCTCAGTGTAATTTGTTTCTGTATGACAGCAAATTTATTTTCTACCTTTTTTTTTCCAGTTAATGGCCATGAGAGGTAGCCTCCAGATGGTCCTAATGGAAAGTATTATGTCAAACTTGTTGAACTGTTTGGCTGATCCGTCTCCAGTTGTCAGGCAATTGTGTTTAAAAGGCCTGGCTTCACTTTCTTACTGGGAGCAGGAACAGGTATGTAATACCTGTGTGTGTGTGTGTGTGTGTGTGTGTGTGTGTGTGTGTTGTAGGTAAGGTAAGGTAGCATTTGCAATTATGTCTGTAGTATACCATATTTTATGGACCATAAGATGCACTTTTTTCTTCAAACAAAATTCAGGTGCATCTTATACTCGAAATTAATATAAAAATGTCCAGTGTTTGATTTCAAATTCCTGCCAGTCTTAAAAATAGCCATATATTTGATGCCATGGGAAACTTATCTCTATCTAGCAACATGGAAAAAATAAAAAGCATTAATATGATGTGGGATATAAATTGAAAGTAATAGGATATGCGGAAGAACATGGAAACAGAGCAGCTGAGCAGCATTTCGGCCCTCTGCCAACAGAAAAAACCATATGGGTAGTGGTAAAGAAGAACTGAAAAAATGAGGAAGACTAAATGTGAAAATAGAGGACTGAATGCAAAATGGCCAAAACTAGAAGACGATGTATTGAAATGGGTTGAAGGATACCGTTAAAATGGCATTGGAATTAATGCAAAAATAATTCAAATGCACACTCATCAGCTAGCGCTACAGAAGAACTTAATAGACTTTAAGGGTTGAATTGGTTGGTGGTACAGGTTTATGAAGCGTCATGGACTTAGCATGCGAACCAAAACCAAAAAATCTAGAAAATGTCATAAGAATAAGAAGAGAAAATATTATCTTTCCATTGCTTTGTTATTCAACATTGAAAGAAAACAATTGTGGAACTAAGCCAATTAGCAAATATGGATGAAACTCCTCTGACATTTGATGTGCTGAGTAACAGGACTGTCGCCATGAAAGGTGCTAAAACTGTAACTGCAACATAAAAAAAAGTTTTGCATCACCTCGAGAGTTCCGGAATGTGTACAGAAAATTGAAATAGAGATCAACATAAACATCATTTCTGCCCTTTTTATTGCTCATGAAAAGCACACATTGCATGTTGTACCACCATACAGCAAGACCTTCAGTGGTGATGGTCCAGATTGCTGTACACACTGGTACTTCTAATACCCAGTAGCACCTCCTTATGCATTGATGTATGCCTGTATTCATCAAGGCATACTGTCCACAAATTCATCAAGGCACTGTTGGTCCAGATTGTCCCACTCCTCAACAGCGATTCAGCGTAGATCCCTCAGAGTGTTTGGTGGGTCACGTCGTCCATAAACAGCCCTTTTCAATCTATCCCAGGCACGTTCAATTGAGTTTAGGTCTTTAGAAAATGCTGGCCATTCTAGTTGAGCAATGTCATTATCCTGAAGGTAGTCATTCTCAAGATGTGCATGATGGGTATGAGAATTGTCATCCATGAAGACGAATGCCTCGCCAATATGCTGCCTATATGGTTGCGCTATCAGTCAGAGGATGGCATTCACATATTGTACAGCCATTACAGCACCTTCCATGACCAGTAGCTGCATACATTGGCCCCACATAATGCCACCCCAAAACAGCAGGGAACCTCCACCTTGCTGCACTCACTGGACAGTGTGTCTAAGGCATTCAGACTCACTGGGTTGCCTCCAAACATATCTCCAACGATTGTCTCATTGAAGGCATATGTGACACTCATTGGTGCAGAAAACGTGATGCCAATCCTGAGCGGTCCATTCAGCATGTTGTAGGCCCATCTGTACCGTGCTACATGGTGTCAGGGTTGCGAAGATGGACCTCGCCAGGAACGTCGTGAGTGAAGTTTTGCATCATGCAGCCTATTGCACACATTTTGAGTCATAACACGACGTCCTGTGGCTGCACAAAAAGCGTTATTCAACATGGAGGTGTTGCTATCAGGGTTCCTCCGAGCCATAATGCGTTAGTAGCAGTCATCCACTGCAGTAGTAGCCCTTGGGCGGCATGAGCGAGGCATGTCATCGACAGTTCCTGTCTCTCTGTATCTCCTCCATGTCCAAACAATATCGGTTTGGTTCACTACGAGATGCCTGGACACTTCCCTTGTTGAGAGCCCTTCCTGACACAAAGAAACAATGCGGGCGCGATCAAATCACGGTATTGACCATCTAGGCATGGTTGCACTACAGACAACAAGAGCCACGTACCTCCTTCCTTGGGGAATGACTGGAACTGATCAGCTGTCTGGCCCTCGCCATGTAATAGCCTTTGCTCATGCATGATTTTTTACATCTTTGGGCGGGTTTAGTGACATATCTGAACAGTCAAAGGGACTATGTCTGTGATACAGTGTGCACAGTCAACATCTATCTTCAGGAGTTCTGGGAACTGGGGTGATGCAAAACTTTTTTTGGTGTGTGTATAAGAACAAGTGGACATGAAAAAATGCAATACACTGTTGTCCTTTCATGTTGTCGTTACAGTACTTAATGATCATTTGCCAGAGCAAAACAATACCAAAACCTTCTGAAATACTGCCAGGTGTTGTTCATGTAGACGGCAAGGTTTGGATGGACGAGGCTGGTATGAAATTATGCATTAACAGTGCATGGGAGAGAAGGAAAGGTGCTCTATTGAAGAAGGGTTCTCTTGTGGTAAATCCGTTTAGTAGTCATTTGAAAAAAATCTGTGAAAGAGAAATTGAGACAGGGAAACACTAAGCTAGCTGTTATTCCAGGAAGACTTACTTCTCAATTGCAACCCCTTGATGTCTTGATAAATAAACCATATAAAGTGTACTTGAGAGAGAAGTGGAAGAAATGGATGATGGATGAAACCCAACATGAATTCATGGTGGAGGTACCCTTAAAAAAACTACAATCAAACAAGTGGGTTGTGGATAATAGTCTTGGTCTAGAATGAAAAAATACATCATTAAGAATGAGATTTTCTCTCTGCAGCAGAGAGTGCGGTGATATGAAACTTCCTGGCAGATTAAAACTGTGTGCGGGACTGAGACTCGAACTCGGGACCTTTGCCTTTCGAGGGCAAGTGCTCTACCAACTGAGCTACCCAAGCACGACTCACACCCGTCCTCACAGCTTTACTTCTGCCAGTACCTCATCTCCTACCTTCCAAACTTAACAGAAGAGCTTCTGTTAAGTTTGGAAGATAGGAGACGATGTACTGGTGGAAGTAAAGCTGTGAGGGCGGGGCGTGAGTCGTGCTTGGGTAGCTCAGTTGGTAGAGCACTTGCTCACGAAAGGCAAAGGTCCCAAGTCCGAGTCTCAGTCCACCACACAGTTTTAATCTGCCAGGAAGTTTCAAATACTTCATTTTAAATCTCTCAAGAATTGCAGCATAAGTAATGCTCTCGGTGACAGTGAAGTCCATCTCGTATATATGAAGAGGACAATGATTTTAATGAAGAGGAGGAGGAAGATGATTTTCATGGATTTTAAAGGTCAGCTCGGTTTTATAAAATAGTTCCCCCCCCCCCCCCAGTCTAATAATAAAAGTGATAAAATGTTTTTTTTTCTTTAATTATTTAAAAATTAAGGTGCATCATATAGTCTGTGGGGTCTTATAGTCCATAAAATATCGTACTTCTGTTCTTAATTCACCTGTTCAGGATTTTATGGAAAGCATTTAAAATATTACCACTATATAATAATACAAATAATTGGGTGAAATGAAACAACTACTCCACATACAGTGGGAGTGTTGAGTGCATAATAATTGACACAAAAAGTGGAATATTTATGATCAGCCATAATCATGCATGAATAAATACTTAATGGGCCATGAATACAACTTTACTTCATGAAAATATAGTGCTATCTACTATTGAAAACACTGTTACAGTGTGTGGTCTATATGATTATAGATTGATAGCGTGCTGTAGCAGTGACCTACTACTACTTAGGGCATGAGTTTTATCACAGTCAGCTCTAAGTTACTTTAAAATCTTTACTACTCATAGTGGTAGCCTTCCAGGACAAGAATTTCTCCCTTGTTCTGCCAAATGTGTCCTACTTAAAAGCTAAAAGAGCAAAATTCTCATGGAAAATAATAATAATAATAATAATAATAATAATAATAATAATAATAATATGTTCTGCCAGTCGTAAAAGGCGACGAAAAGAACAAACCACTAATAGGGCTAACCCCCCTTTTAGTGTGATTACTTGGTTCAGGACAGAACTAAAGAAGCCTCGGACAAGCGCTGTCATGGTCGGGGACAACGCTTGAACCCTATGCCCGCCCACAATGGTAATGACACTGCTAGCCAACTGGAAAATGATTTAAATCCAAATAGAGGTGTTTTGCAGGATATGCTTCCTGCAACCACCCTAGAAGGAAAACAAAGACAGAGGATGAGATGGTCAGATGAAGTGAATCGACACCTCATGTTCTGTTATTACCAAGCAACAAACCTAGGAACCAACACAACTGGATACAGATCACAAGTATACACAACATTTATTACCAGATACCCGGAATTAAAATTTTCAACAGAACAACGACTAGCTGATCAGATCCGTGTAATAATAAAAAATAACAGGATACCCCAGTCAGAATTAGAAAACATCAAACAACAAGTACAACAAATACTGGAACAAAATAATGTGTAATTAGAAGAAGAAGAAAATACAGTAATGGACTCAAACATCCCAGAGCAAACAAACAAAGAACAACACGCATCAATTAAACAATCAGAGGAAAACGAAATCTTAAGACAGCCACCAGCACAAGCACAAATAGAACACGAAGTGACACACATGTTAGATATAGAAGAAAAATTTCAGTTGACATATATAGAATACAAAGACACAAATACAGACATTAGACCATTCTTGCATAGACCACCAAATAGCCCACAAGTCGAAACAACAATAAAAACTATCAACACAATCATACGCAACAAAATAAGTGAATACACAACTATGGAAGAGTTACAACTACTGGTTTATATAGGAGCACTCACTACACTAAATATACACACTAGGCAGAGATCAGAACCAACCAACACACAGAAGAAACCCACAAAACCAGCATGGCAACACAGGCTACAGATCAGAATAGAAAAACTGAGAAAAGACATCGGACAGCTAACACAATTTATAAGAAATGAAATATCAGACAAAAAACGAAAAAGGTTAGGTAAAATCTCACAACAAGAAGCAATAGAGCAATTAGATGAAAAGAAGCAGAAATTACAAGCATTGGCCAAACGACTTAGAAGATACAAAAAAAGTGAAAATAGAAGGAAACAAAACCAAACATTCAACACAAACCAAAAGAAATTTTACCAAACAATAGATAACACACACATAAAAATAGACAATCCACCAAACATAACAGACATGGAACACTTCTGGAGCAACATATGGTCAAACCCGGTACAACATAACAGGCATGCACGGTGGATACAAGCAGAAACAGACTCATCCAAGATGATACCTCAAATGCCGGAAGTGATAATTTTGCAACATGAAGTCACCCAAGCAATTAATTCTACGCACAATTGGAAAGCCCCTGGAAATGATAAAATAGCAAATTTCTGGCTAAAGAAGTTCACCTCAACACATTCACATCTAACTAAATCATTTAACAGTTACATTGCAGACCCATACATATTCCCTGATACACTTACACATGGAATAACTTATCTGAAACCTAAAGATCAAGCAGACACAGCAAACCCAGCTAAATATCGCCCCATAACATGCCTACCAACAATCTACAAAATATTAACTTCAGTCATTACACATAAATTAATGACACATACAACACAGAACAAAATTATAAATGAAGAACAAAAAGGCTGCTGCAAAGGAGCACGAGGATGTAAAGAGCAACTGATAATAGATGTAGAGGTGACATATCAAGCTAAAACTAAACAAAGGTCGCTACACTACGCATACATTGATTACCAAAAAGCTTTTGATAGTGTACCCCACTCATGGTTACTACAGATATTGGAAATATACAAAGTAGATCCTAAATTGATACAGTTTCTAAACATAGTAATGAAAAACTGGAAAACCACACTTAATATCCAAACAAATTCAGATAATATCACATCACAGCCAATACGGATTAAGCGTGGAATATACCAAGGAGACTCATTAAGTCCTTTCTGGTTCTGTCTTGCTCTGAACCCACTATCCAACATGCTAAATAATACAAATTATGGATATGGATATAATATCACTGGAACATACCCACACAAAATCACACATTTGCTATACATGGATGATCTAAAACTACTGGCAGCAACCAATCAACAACTCAACCAATTACTAAAGATAACAGAAGTATTCAGCAATGATATAAATATGGCTTTTGGAACAGACAAATGTAAGAAAAATAGCATAGTCAAGGGAAAACACACTAAACAAGAAGATTACATATTGAATAACCACAGTGACTCCATAGAAGCGATGGAAAAAACAGATGCCTATAAATACCTAGGATACAGACAAAAGATAGGAATAGATAATACAAATATTAAAGAAGAACTAAAAGAAAAATATAGACAAAGACTAACAAATATACTGAAAACAGACTTGACAGCAAGAAACAAGGCAAAAGCTATAAATACTTATGCTATACCACTATTGACCTACTCATTTGGAGTAGTGAAATGGAGTAACACAGACCTAGAAGCACTCAATACACTTACACGATCACAATGCCACAAATATAGAATACATCACATACATTCAGCAACAGAAAGATTCACATTAAGCAGAAAGGAAGGAGGAAGGGGATTTGTCGATATAAAAAAACCTACATTATGGACAGGTAGACAATTTAAGAAAATTCTTTCTAGAACGAGCAGAAACTAGCAAAATACACAAAGCAATCACTCATATAAATACATCGGCTACACCACTGCAATTTCATAACCACTTCTACAACCCTTTAGATCACATAACATCAACAAATACGAAGAAAGTAAATTGGAAGGGGAAGGCACTACATGCCAAACACCCGCATCATCTAACACAGCCACACATCGATCAAGACGCATCCAACACATGGCTAAGAAAAGGCAATATATACAGTGAGACGGAAGGATTCATGATTGCAGTACAGGATCAAACAATAAACACCAGATATTACGGTAAGCATATTATTAAAGATCCCAATACCACAACAGATAAATGCAGACTTTGCAAACAACAAATAGAAACAGTAGATCACATCACAAGCGGATGTACAATACTAGCAAATACAGAATACCCCAGAAGACATGACAATGTAGCAAAAATAATACATCAACAGCTTGCCTTACAACATAAACTTCCCACATACAAGTATGCACCACAAAATGTACTGGAGAATGATGAATACAAATTATACTGGAACAGAACCATTATAACAGATAAAACACCACCACATAACAAACCTGACATCATACTCACCAATAAAAAGAAGAAATTAACACAACTAATCGAAATATCCGTACCCAATACAACAAATATACAAAAGAAAACAGGAGAAAAAATTGAAAAATGCATCCAACTGGCTGAGGAAGTCAAGGACATGTGGCATCAGGATAAAGTTGACATTATACCAATTATACTATCAACTACAGGAGTCATACCACACAATATCCACCAGTACATCAATGCAATACAGCTACATCCAAACTTATATATACAACTACAGAAATCTGTAATTATTGATACATGTTCAATTACCCGAAAGTTCCTAAATGCAATATAACATATACCGTACAGTTAAAAGGAAGTGACGCTTGAGCAAGGTCCGCGTCACTTTCCATTTTTAACCAGACTTAACGTCTGAGAAAGTAAAGAAATAATAATAATAATAATAATAATAATAATTATAATAATAATAATATGCTCTCAGCATGTACAATTTTGGAACCACAGTTGCATCTGAAGTAAAAAGAAAGAAAGAAAGAAAAAAAGAAAGAAAATGCTCATCAGGCAGAAAGGTAAAAGCCTACATAAATGACTGTATTAAAGCTTAATGATAGCTGCAGCAGCAACAAGCACAACTGTATTATTCTTACAAGGGGGCCCTCCACACTGTAAATCACATATTTTGATGCACTTCAAATATGTTGTAGAGGCACTTACACTGAGTACCTGGTTATCCAGTTTTTTAGCGACGGGCCTTAGTTTTTCAGAAAATTGATTTTGAAGTTCATTGCGCACTTTGTATATCTGTAACATTACATGCATTCCAAGCAAGTCAGCGTAGCACAGCGGTAAAGGTTCAGGTCTACTGCACTGGAGGTATCGTGTTCGAATGCTGTTCGTGTACTTCTTCTTCTTCTTCTTCCTTTTTTTTCTTTTTTTCTTTTCCAAAATCAACCGTATCTATCAATTTTATTACAAAGAATATCAACAAACAGTGTAAAGTGTTTGAAATTATAAATATATATTCAGTTATTAATTTTTTCAAATATTCGTTCCATTTTTGGTTCCCATCATATTCTCCCAATTCATCTTGTTCATTGATATCTATCAATTCATCATGAATAATGATCTGTCTTTCACCCAAGAGATCCCGTATTGCGCTACATATCCATCGTCAATTGCAGTGAATTGGCAGAGATCACACTAAGCGGTGTATTCGTTATGAGATTCAAATCGCGGAGTAGATTCATATTTAATGGCATTTGCGATTTTGCCTTTTGATCCTTCGTTCAACTGCTCTACTTGTGGATCTTCTTATGGCTGCACTACTGCAGAAACACTTGGTTCTTTCATTTCACAGAATTTTCTAACACACAGCACTAGAGACGCTTTGCGAGCAACTGATGCTGTAGTTAGATTTACGTAAAGGAATACAACTCGCATCCTCATTGGCCACAACTATGAGCTGGGGTTCCCATTACGGCTAACGGTATTCATAGTAGAGGGGATGATAATGGGTGGAGATCGATTTCAGGTAATACAAGAAATGACTGTTGTACAAACAGAATGAATATTTGAAAAAATGAATAACTGAATATATATTTATAGTTTCGCACACCTTACATTGATTGTTGATATTCTTTGAAATAAAATTGAAAAATTCGCTCAATTTTGGGAAAAAAAAAAGTACACAAGCAGGATTCAAACAATACCTCCGCTGCAGTAGCCCTGAACCTTTACTGCTATGCTACGCTGGCTTGCTCGTAATGCTTGTAATGTTACAGATATACAAAGCACACAGTTAACTTCAAAATCAATTTTCTGAAAAACTAAGGCCCATTGCTAAAAAACCGGATAGCCAGGTACTCAGGGTAAGTGCCTCTACAACATATTTGAAGCGCATCAAAATCTGTGATTTACAGTATGGAGGGTCCCCTAGTTAGTCCATTGATATTGCTGCTAGTGTAGAGATATCTGGTTCCCTAGATGAGAGCCAGATACTGCTTGAAGTTTGCTGCTTTTATGGACTCTGTATCACAAACACATATTTCCAGCTTAAGGATCAGCGCAAGGTGTCTTGGAGACACCCGCACTCTCATCACTGGCATCAACGTGACTTAGTCATAGCTAGGCGTACTGGTCTCAAAAATGTGCTATTGACACGAAGTTATCATACTGCTGATTGCAACACAGACCATGCCCTAGTGGCGTGCACAGTGGGGCTCTCTCCTAAGAAATGTCACCACGCTAAACCAAGAGGTCATCCCCATATCAACACAGATCATGTTCATGACACACAAAGAAAGCAGGATTTTGCCAGGAATTTTGAAAGTGCTTTCCCAGGAAACGTGCAAGCAGAAAGGAATGTTGATAAGAAATGGGCAAAACTCTCGGGTGCAATCTACAACTCAGCAGTATTGGCCTATGGAATAAAAGGAAAAAGAAATAAGGACTGGTACGAGCAAAATTTTGAAGAAATGGAACCAGTCACTGAGGCTAAACGGAAAGCCCTGCTTGCTTACAAAAGAAACCCAAATGAAAGAACTCGAGATGACCTACAAAAAGCAAAGAACAGGGCACAGCAAACATCCAGGAGATGCGCAAATAACTACTGGCTGAATTTATGTGCAGGTATACAGAAAGCGGCCGACTCTGGGAATGCTAAGGCAATGTATGATAGTATTAAGAAAGCAATTGGACCAACTGTCAGAAAAACAGCTCCTCTGAAGTCCAAGACGGGTGAAGTCATTACTGATGAAGGCAAACAAATGGAACGCTGGGTTGAACACTACCTCGAGTTGTATGTAGCCGAGAATGAAGTTAGCTAGGATGCATGTGACGCCATCAAACAAATGCCAGTTATGGAAGAACTAGATGCAATGCCTACTATGGAAGAACTTAGTAGAGAAATAGATTCTCTTGCTAACGGAAAGGCCCCAGGTGAAGATGGGATCCCTGCAGAGGTTATTAAATATAACAAGTCTGTTCTTCTCAAACATTTATAGTAACTTATCACAACCAACTGGGAAGAAGGTTATGTCCCAATGAGTATGCGGAATTAGATGGTAGTTACTCTATATAAACAGAAAGGGAACAGAAGTGACTGTAACAATTACCGAGGCATTTGATTACTAAGTGTAGCTGGGAAGGCTTATGCAAGAGTCATCTTAATGCGATTACAGATCTTAGCTTCCAGAATCTACCCAGAATCTCAGTGCGGCTTCAGGCCCGGCCGATCAACCATAGATATGATCTTCTCCTTAAGACAGCTACAAGAGAAATGTCGTGAGCAGCAGAGGCCACTTTATATTGCTTTCATTGACCTTGTTAAAGCGTTTGATTTAGTGAGCAGAAATGGGCTTTTCAAACTGTTGCAGAAGATTGGATGCCCACCTAAACTACTGCAGATAATTGTCTCTTTCCATGAGAAAACACGAGCAACAATTTGCTTCAACGGTAAAACATCAGAAGCATTCCCTGTTAATAGCTGTGTGAAACAGGGGTGTGTGTTAGCTCCTACATTATTTGGGATTTTCTTTTCCCTTCTGCTCAGATTTGCCTTTGAAGACTGTGAGGAGGGACTGTATCTACATACGAGGTCTGATGGAAATCTTTTCAACATTGCTTGCCTCAAGGCCAAGACCAAAGTAAATACAGTTGTTATCCGTGAGTTGTCATATGCAGACGATGCAGCTCTAGTAGCGAACACAGAAGATGAGCTGCAGTATATAATCAACAAATTATCAAATGCCTGTGAAAAGTTTGGTCTACTCATCAGCCTTCAGAAGACTAAGATCATGGCGCAGAGCACTACCAACCTTCCATCCATTAGCATTGATGGCAATCCTCTCCAGATAGTTGATGACTTTACCTACTTGGGATCCACAATATGTAGCAACTTGTCCATGGACACTGAACTTACTAACAGAATCGCAAAGGCATCATCTGTCATGGCTAGATTGAAAAACAGAGTATGGAACAATGGACTGCTTACCACAAAAACTAAATTAAAAGTCTACAACGCTTGTGTTATAAGCACCCTTCACTATAGGTGTGAGACATGGACAACTCTTTCTAGGCATGAATCTCGACTCAACAGCTTCCATCTCTGCTGTCTCCAGAAGATCCTTCAGATCTCTTGGAGAGATAGAGTACCCAACACCGAAGTCTTTCATCGTGCAAGCACAACCAGCATCTTTGTACTTCCGAGTCATCGACGTCTAAGATGGTTGGGACATGTCAGGCGCATGGATCCTGAACGGATACCGAAACAGCTGCTGTACGGTGAACTTCAGGAAGGTGTGAGGCCAGTGGGACAACCGCATCTTCGTTTCAAGGATGTCTGCAAGAGAGACTTGACCAAGACCAGAATCAATCCAAGTCGCTGGGAAAGCATTGCAGATGACCGTGTCAAGTGGCGAGTAACTGTGCGCAGCGGCGTCAAGCTCTCAGAGGACGAACGCACACAGGAACAAATCAGGAAGAGGACAAAGCGAAGAGACGGAGTGGCTTCTGTTCACAGTCCCTCAAATTTCACATGTCCAAACTGCAGTAGGGACTGCCACTCTCGAGTGGGACTTTTTAGCCACAGCAGACACTGCAGACTCTGAACCAAGCATGCTACACCATCATCCCTCAAGGATGGACGGATGCCATTTAGATGAAAGCTACTGGGAGTGACTTAGGACGGAAAGAAAAAGTCTCCCTGATGAAGGAACTTATACTTCAAAAAGTTTGGCGTAAATATTGTTCTGTGTTAATGGGTCTGTCAGCAGACTGAAATTTCACTGCTAGCAGATGAATGCTCAGCCATTCTACCTCCTTGTAAGTTTACAGTTTTCTCAAGTGAAATTTTCTTTGGGTACCAAAAGAGGATTAGTAAAAGTAATATTCTCCAAATCGTAGCGTAATGTTGCCCAATTTCGAATCATATCATGAGTTTATGTGATCTGTTAACATGATAATTAACAGGAGTCAAAACTATCATTAACAACCTTTTTTCCTGAATGAGTGCAGCACTTCATTCTTTGGAAAATCTTCATGTCACACAACAAGCTAATAACAGAATGGAGAGAATCTGGTAGGACAGGAAAATTGCTAAAAAATGTAGAATGAATGTCTGATGACCATGCAAAGACTACAATTTCAGGATGGGGAAGAATGAAGAAACATGTGAATTGATGAGGTAAGAGAAAGGCATGAGATTGAATACTTCACGAGTGCTTTCATCATTATGAAATACTATGACAGTCACACTTCAAAGGCTATAAGTGTTGGCGGACAAAAGCGTTGTACCTACTCATGAAGTAATTGGTGCTACATTGCATAATGTATTAATTTTCACGAAATGGTCTTTGGGCATAAAGTAATAATCATGAGCAAGCATAAGTGCATAAGAATTGAAAGGATAAAAAAGAGATGGGATAGAAATCATTGCTGTTGATTGAGTTAAAGAAAATGTACTTTGGACAGATCAGTAGAAGTGAAATGAACCACTACACTCACACAGGTAAAAAGAGTCTTTAATAGCTGAAGAGTAGGGTTATAGGAAGATATATGGGTTCCAAAGAGATGACACAAAAAGAAACTAGAAAAGTAAAAATAGAGTTCCTACAAGAAAGTTATTATGTTTATGTTTATGGTGTTGGTTTAGTGGATAAGGAAAGAATTCCATGAACAAATGTAACAAATGAAGGAATTGTAGTATGTTAACAGTACTTGAATCAGAGTCCAAAATATTGACACAGGATATAAAAAAGTGGAGACCATAGGTAAGCAACTAGAAAGAATGATGACCTAAAAAAAATAAAAAAGACTTGAAAATGAAGCTGCTGGTGGTAATAACAGTATGAGTTTACAACAGAAGTCTGATGGAGGGAAGGTGGAGAGAAAAGAAATAATTTTAGCATTAAATAATGGGGCTTTGGGTAACAGTAGTATCCAAATATTTGCTGTCAGTTTAGTAATAGTAATTTTGAAATGAGTTCCTTTGTGTAACATATTGTGTAACATATTAAAATACTTAGTAACAGAATCGCTACAGCATGCTATGCTCTGAGAATTCTGACTGCAGTTTGTGATACTACATGTGTCAGATCTGTATATTTTTCTTATATCCACTCTGTTATTACCTATGGAATAATATTTTGGGGAGTCAACAGTAAAAATATTCAAATAGTTTTCAAATTACAGAAAAGAGCAATTCGTATAATAACCAAGAGTGGCAGTAGGGCTCACTGCCTTGAACATTTCCAAAAGCTGGAAATCCTAACTGTCCCCTGCGAATACATTTTTCAAAGTGTTATGTATGTAAAAAAAAATATTGACTGCTATATGAAAAATTCTTTAGTACACAGCTATGAAACTAGAAACCAATACAATCTGCATCTAGAGAGAAAAAATAAAGTTAAAACTCAGCAGAGCTTGTTGTACAATGCTGTTAAATTACATAATAAATTACCCCAAAAAATAAAAGATTGACACAATCGGACAGTTCAAAACAAAACTAAAATTTTTTTTATTAAATAAAAGTTATTACGCAGTAATGGACTATCTGAATTAAAACATGTAGTGTAATTAAAGTAGCCTGCATTGTAATACATGAGGAAATAATTATAATATGAAATCAAAAATTGTACAGTACTATAAGAAAATTACAAATTACACAAGGATATAAAACTAATTTAAGATACCTCAAAAATGTGTGTAAATACAAATTTTATGTGTATAATTGTAGGTATATTGTATTGTATATGATTTTGCTGACGAAATCCACCAATGTAAATTGTTACATGGATTAATAAAGAAATCAATCAATCAATCAAAAACTGTAAATGAAATTGTCTTGTTTTGTATTGACAGTGGGAAAGGGAGAAAGAGGGAGGCATAATTTTGAAAACTATGTCTTGTAAAAATATTGTTCTTAAATTTCACAATAAATACCTGTTGTCAGTTGCACAGATATTTTTATTTTGCTTTTCCTGTTTCAACAGATTAATCTATTATCTTCAGAAGTCTACAAGATTAGGGCTAAATCATTAGGCCTTGGCCATACTTTTGTGTGAAGTATAAGAAGTGTATTACAAAACGTACTTAGTTTTTGTTTAGCAGATGTCAGTATCTTCTTCACAGAAACATAATGCTGCAACATGTCCAAAAACATACATATTGTATGCGATTATTTTAAACACAAGTCGACAGATTGATAATTTGTAGTAAATGAATCACATTTATGTATGTAGTCAAGGTGTGGCACTAGGAGCAAGGAACGTATGTAAAGACATACAAAAATTATAACTGAAGTATATAGAGAAGTTGTATGTAATGCAATTGAAATAGGTGTCACATAGTTATAATATCTAAAAGGAATGGACTAAAATCCACATTTTATAAGAGATGCTGCACACTCATAGTAGTGTCTATTTTTCAGTGCAAGCTGAGTGTTCAACAAATCTTTTGATTGTATGGCATCTCTTATAAAATGTGAAATTTAGTCCATTGCTTTTAGATGTCAGAACTGTGTGCCATGTTTTTCAGGTGTATTATATACAACTCTTTTATATACTTTAATTATAATTTTTTATGCTTTTATATATATGTTCCTTGCTGCTACCACAACAACTTGACTTCGTACATACACGTGATTTATTCACTATAAAGTACCAACCTGTTAACCTGTGCTTACAATAATCACATACAATATGTACATTTTGTAGACATGTCATGGCATTATTCTTCTGTGAAGATACGGCAAATTCTAGTGTCTGATTCCACCAGTCAACTTTGACCAATGACGTCATCCTATATGTGGTCTCCTTTACAGGTGAACCACTCTTTCCTAAAATTTTCCCAATAAACTGATGTCGACCATTTGCCTTCCCTACCACAGTTCTCACATGCTCATTCCACCTCATACTGCTGTGCAGTGTTATGCCCAGATATGTAAACAACTTGACTGTTAAAGCAGGACACTAATAATACTGTATTACATGTTTGATCTTCCCACTCCTCTGCATTAACGTACATTTTTTCACACTTAGGGCTAGCTGCCATTCATCATACCAACTGAAAATTTTGTCTAAGTTGTCTTGTATCTTTCTACAGTCACTCAACTTTGACACCTTACCATATGCCACGGCATTATCAGCAAACAAAGACAGATTGCTGCCTATCAGCCAAATTATTCACATATATAGAGTACAACAGCTGTCCTATCACAGTTCCCTGGGGAACTCCTGACAGTACCTTTGTCTCTTAATGAACACTCGCCGTCGACTACATACTGGGCTCTATTATTTAAGAAGTCTTCAAGCCACTCGCATATCTGTGGACTTATTCCATATGCTCGTAATAGCAATGGGTACTGTGTCAAATACTTCCAGGAAATCTATAAATATGGAATCTGCCCGTTGCCCTTCATCCCTAGTTCTCAGTATATCATGTGAATACTGCTTCCTGCACATAAGCTTCTCAGTCTCAAGAAACTTTATTATATTCAAACTGAGAATTTGCTCAAGGATTCTGCAACAGGCAGAAGTTAGGGATATTGGTCTGTAATTCTGCGGTTGCATTCTTTTACCTTTATTATTCACTGGAGTCTCCTCCACTTTTTTCCAGTCACTTGGGACATTGTGCTTTGCGAGAGAGTCATGATAAATGAAAGCTAGATAAAGGGCCTGTGCTGTAGAGTACTCTTTGTAAAATCGAACTGGGATTCCATCCAGATCTGGTGACTTATCTACTTTCAAGTCTTTAAGTTATTTTTCTACACCAGGTATGCTTATTACTATGTCGTCCTTATGGGAGTCTGCCCGATGGTCAAATGGTGGTATGTTTGTACGATTCTCTTGCTTGAATGATTTTTTGGACGTGAAATTTAAAACTTCGCTTCAGTTTTGCTATCTTCAATTCTCACACCAGACTGGTCAACAAGGGACTGAATGGAATATAGGTCAATTGTGGCTAATGATTCCTAAACATTATTTTTTGCAGTAGTACAGAGACCAACACTGAAAAGTTAAAAATGCTGAAAGAAACCACTGCAGGCATGTATTGCAAAACACAATTGTAATACACTTACAGCCGTTACGTAGACATCGTACACACAGTACAGACAACAGGTACAAAACAAAAACTCTAAAAAATATCAGTGTACACACACCTACTATAAAAACAAGAAAAGTAACAGACCTTGAAATAATATGTAAGCCATGCCCTTAGATTCCTGTGTAACGTCAGCCCCAGAATTTGTGTAACATTTAGAAAAAAAAGCCAAATATTTGTGAGAACAACGATTACAAATATGAGTGCAGATCATTTCACTCACAGCAGTGTAAGCTGTGAAGCTGTGGTTTTTTTGTTCCTGCACAGTTTTATGTCAGTTATTAAGATAACCACAGATAACATTTAATAACAGGCCAATTACATAATTTTTATCTTAAAATGAGGACTTCACTTGTCAAAGCCGCCGGGTGGAGTCAGGCACTATAATTTATCCAAATTTATTAACAGCTGAAACAATATGAAGTGGTTTTGCAATAAACTACTTATACTCAACATAAATATTCAGCCAAGAATTAATGATTTATGATGATCTTAATTTTGTAGACTTCTGAAGATAACAGATTAATCTGTTGAAACCTGTAAAGCTAAATAAAAACATTTGTGCAGCTGACAACTGAATTTTAATCTGATATATGCTACAGAGAAAATAACAGCTATGAAAAAAAAATCATGATTTTTAAACTTTTGCTGCCAAACACTAGTAACACTATTACACTTTGCTCATTTAGTTGCAGAAGTCAAACTCCAAATTTATTTTTTAAGAAATTATTGAGGTTTTTCAGTGTTGGCACTTTAAGATTATACAAGACAAGCACAGATGTAATGTGTGGTTGCAAATTTGAATTATTTTATAAAATAAAATTATGACACATGCTACCAAAATTAGGTCTGATGTGGTGTCATTGCATCTTTTTTAATTTGTTGGAGAGCTTGGCATATTTTTTTGAAATTCATGTTTTCTTATTTTCTTTTTATTAGGTGAATAGGCATTCAGAATGCGTCTTGTCTGCCTTGCTGCAAGGATTGGATGACCAGGAAAATGGAAGCAAGATACCATTTGAAGCAATGAAAGGGTTCATCAGGATGTTGAAAGTGGTTGATGACACTCAGATAGAAAATATTCAAGTGACCATTGGTTTACGTATAAAACCTTATTTTGAGAAAGATGATCCTGAACTTCGAGCTACAGCTATTCAGATCTTTGGTGACATTGCAAGATATGGCAACAAGCCATCTAAGACACCATTCCTGGAGCAAATAAATGGAAATTTAGCTTGTTTCTTTCTTCATCTGAATGATGATCATGAAATGGTCATTAAGGTAACATTTGTGGTTATTAAGTTCATTTATGTTATAAAATATATTGAATAATGTTATGGGTATTGGAAATATTGAATTTTCTTACCAGATGTTATAGGAACTGAAAGTTCCACCCAAGACACCTGCCCTCAGAAAACCAAAAAATAGTGGATTAGAGGGCTATACTTTAAAAAGTGCTAACAGTATAGTAGACAGAATTTCATTGTTGGTGTCACCTAAAACGTTAAAATGAATCCCATCTTCTCAAGCTATACTAAAATGTAATTAGCTTTAGTGGCTACGTTTATATTATCTAACTTGCTGATTGTCAAAGATATCATTGAGGTGTGTAATTCAGGTTTAATGTAGTTTCTCCACTTAAAATATCTTCTGGATTCAGTTTAATGTGACATCAGGCAATTTTTGACAAGTTTACCTGAAAATAACATAGCTGAAACACACTAAGTACTTTTAAAATACATTTATTGCATCACAACACAGATAAAACTGACATGGGTTTAGTGCCCAAAAATTGATGTAAGACTGACAGTAATACTGAGGCACTACTACGTTAATACTAACGTGATTCGGCTTCCGCCATTGCTGGTTATCTGTGTTACAATATTTGCAGTCACGTTACGTATTGTTTGATCATAATTGAATTTACAGTTAACATTTGTATGCTTTCATAAAACTGGTTATATATTTTAGCTGTGCAAATCATGGCAATATTTCTGAAACAATTAGCATGTTGAAATATCATTTTCCATATTTAAATTTCATGAAATGTACATGGATAACAGTGTCCCAATTATTTCTGATAATTACTTTACAGTTGCAATATAACTTTTGTTCCTAACATGATTCCTGTGTCATTTCAATGGACTCTTTGACATCACTATTAGTCTTTTACATAAAAACTTCTCACAGGATAAGTTGGGCTTATGTTTATACAATGCAATGTCAAAATTTAAACTTCTGCACATGTATAAGTTCTCATAAACATCACGTTATAGTATCATAATCTCTGAAATGTGTGAAATTGTACTCTTTGTTTCATGCTATCCTATTCTCCTACATTACACACCTCTCCCATCATCTCCTGTTACCCAGGATTTGTGTGATTTTTGACTTAATCCTTAAATTGTCTTATATCCTTGACTTTTGTTTTTTCTCGTGATGAAGATCCAGTGGTTCCAAATACTGAAATTTGTTTTACCTTTTATTTATGAGTATATCTGCTGACATCTAGTATGTAACAGTTGTTTTCCGTCTTCATTTGATGGACATTTTATCTTGGAGTTCTTTCCTTTATAGATGTTTATACTTTTTCATGGTTTAGCACTAGGGAATAAAAAGATAGCATCTATTTTTGGCAAAATTTGCATCTATTTTTGGCAAAGCCTGCATTTAGGTTCTTGTAATTGTGAATGATTAAAAACACAGATATAAAAGACTGTAGTGCTAGGTGCCTGCAGACAAGCCATTAGTGCTTTGAAATTGAATGCTATAAAGAAGTGATGCTTGGGGAGCCTTTTGACTCAAATGTTTCCTTTTGCAGAAACTTCTTTGTCTGAAATGATCTTAGCTGGTTTGCTTTATTTTGCTCCATTTAAGCTTTCAAGAAGTGATTGTTTCTAATGAAAAGCAAAAGCAACTTCCTGTCGGTGAACAGAGTGCTTCTCTGATTTAAGATATTTCTTGACATTTTTTTTTTGTTTTTTTTTTTTTTTTTTTTTTTTTTTTGTTTTCTCATCCAATGTGATGATTAAAAAACCTGAGAATATTGATTTTTGAACTTTTGTGGGTATTTTACAGCCTTATGACTTATACTTGATGACACTACAGCTTCAATTGACAAAGTACTTTACATAGAAGTGGAATCAAAAACAACTCTACTCAGCTGTTGAGGGAAGATTTTCATTGTGGTCAAAATATGTTGACAGGTGTTTTTTATATTTTTATTCCGGTTGCTACAGTGCAGAATGTGGGCACTATAAACTGTCACTCAGCCATGAGGATAAACAAATAGAATTAAGACCACCAGAGGATGGAGGTGCACTGCGGGGAATGTGCCCTCCTTTCCACTCACAAGACAGACAGCCTACACCCAGCTTCAATTTTTCTGCAAAAGCAGAACTGACACGTGGTCATAGGGATCGCCAATACCTTTATTGTAGTGACTTTGTCAGACTCTGTGATGGACAAGAATTAGTTTCTTCACTCATTTTGATACAAGAAATGGAAACAATAAGGAGCGCATAACATAAAGAATTCGTGATGTCTGCTGCTCAATTGCCTGCTGAAGTTGACAGTGCCGTAAATGAGGTAGTTCAGGCCCGACTTCTACCAGTATTGGAGGCAACCACAGTTCAAAATACCCACCAATTAAAACTGCAACTTTAAAATGTTTGTATTTCTACCAACTTTGGAAGTTTAGCTAGCAGACAAACAGACATGTTTCTTTTTGTAACTTCCTGGGTCTCATGGCAGATTCCAGCACTGCATTACGTAATGTGTGTCTTATACTGTCAATTCAATTGCCTACAATTTGCGTGGCACCATGAAATTGAGTGTGCACTGATATGTTGTTGCATTTGTGCACTTTTTATTTTGCAAACATGTTCTTACGAACGTTATCCTTGCAAATTGGGCTTCACCAGATGATGTGCAATACTGGTAATGAAAAATTTGTTAAGTTTTCAATAACTATGTATAGAAACTAACACTCTCTCTGATGTAATACTTCATCTGGGTACGATTAGGTACAAAATAGCATTTATTAGGTAATTTTGTGTGTTCACATTTCGAGACAGAATTCACATCTATATTTGCATTTACCACAAATGCAAATATTTCAGATCCATATTTATTACTTACATCAGTCACTCCTCTGCAAAGATAATTCAGGCAAATTGGTGCCATCTGCAGTTGTGCACTCTAAAGACTGAAGAATAAAGAAGGCTACTTGATCAATTATTTTCAATAAAAACACATTCCAGCGTATTATTGTGATACATGCATACATTTTTTCCCATAAGTTTAGAAGAAAGCCATCAATCACTCAAACTTACTGTCACATTGAATCCTCCACATGGTACGTAGATGTTGGCCTTAGACCACTTGTGTTGTAGGCAGCAGGACACACTCATCAGTCCCCCACCCTCTTTCCCCAGACCATCCCTTTGGACACACACTGGTGATTTTTCTGGGCACCCCCTACACACACACACACACACACACACACACACACACACACACAAACTTACACACAATCACATTGTATATTTCACTGTACAAGGGCATGTAAAATACATATTTAAAAAAATTAAAAAAAAAACAGGTTTAGGCCTTTGATGATGAGTTTTCATCCTGCTTCTTTTTATATATGAGTGTTTGGAATAATTTTCAAAATTCATAAAAGTAAGACTTCGTCTTTGCTTTGAAGGAAAAAAAGACTGACTGCTTTCATATGCCCTATAATCCCTCATTGTTTCCTTCACGTGACTCCTATTTGAGGTACGCAAAATTGTTTCATAGTCTGATTTGAATACCAGCTCTCTAAATATTTCCTAGGACAATGTTGCTTTTCTTCCAGTAGTTCTTCTTTAGCTTTGCTGAGCCTCTCTGATAAACTGTCATGTAAACTATACCAACCTGTTAAAATCCCAAAAATGTGTTTCTGAATTTCTTCAATGTTTGCAGTCAGGCCTACTTAATAAGCACCCCCCACACATTGGAACAGTATTTTGGAACTGGTCTGTTATGTTGTTTAATCAAAACTGTACTTTCCTAGAAACCTGTAACAAATTATTTTGCACTTCCTCACTGTTCTACTGATATCCCAGTTCTTTCTTCATATTTATGATCCATAAGCCTACCTTTTTGAAAGACTAGAAAATTCATCTCGTATTAAAAAAAGTCATCAACATTTGTAATAATACGTAATTCAAATAGAAAGAAAAAATGAAAATTATTGGAAAGATCAAATATTGGGAAAGAAACCAGCTTTATGGGGAAGTTACTTCATGTGGTCCATCGATGACTGACAAAAAGAAGAAAGAAGTGCACATAACCTTCCTTTAATCTTTGAAGATTACCCTACAGGATTCTCCCCAGACCACTCTTAAAAACTCATTTCCATAAATGAAGCTGTATGTTTAAACAGAATTTAGAACATTTTTGAGTACTTTAATTAAAAGGTAGGAGGTTGTTATCCAGTTCATTTTAGAAGATAAAACAAGAAGCTTTTTGTGAGTGTCAGGAAGGCACTAATATTTAGATTTTTGTTTTAATGAAATACATATAAATATTCCATTTTTGCAACACTTTTCAGGTTCCCATTATGAACTGCCATGCCATTCCAGAAATAATTTTTCATTGTTTTGTTCAGCTTATATTATTATTGTTGTCATTATCTTTGTTATCAGTAATAATAATAATGATGATATCAGTAGAGAGTGGTGTTGGGGGAGAGCATGGATGAGTTTAACTATGCAGAACACATCTCTTACAATATACTTAATGAAAACTGTGCTTTCTTCTATTCTATCTAATTTGTTATAATTTATTTTGTGCAGGCTTGCAAATATACATTGAAGCAGGTATGCCCATGGCTGCAAACTGAGAAGCTGAATTCAATGTGCCAGGAACATTTGCATAATGAATCTGTCCTGTATTACACCAACTTCATCACAGCTGTTTCAAAAATTCTGGTATGTAATGTTTGTTGTATAACTGATTATTTGCATCTTACTTTAAGAAAATTTCAACAAATTTAGTAAAGTTAACTTTAATAAGTAGGTAAACTGTTTGATCATAGACTCTGAACTGAATGAAGTAGGCCTATTCCATATTAAATAGCATATTAATTTTCTTTTGTCAGGATATTTTCACTTTGAATCTGTTGCAGTGTAATACCATGTACTCTTGCTGAAATAAAACAAGAACTATGCTAGGGCTTGAGCCTTTTTCCATGAATTTTCTTAACAGAGATTTTAATTAAAATATCTTTAGGAAGAACGTCTACCTCTAATACGCCATTTTCTCCTTTCTCCTCATCTCAATTTCCGCATACACTCCTATCAATGACAGTAGTTGTTGTGGTCTTCAGTCCGAAGATTGGTTTGATGCAGCTCTCCATGCTGCTCTATCCTTTGCAAGCCTCATCATCTCTGAATAAGTACTGCAACATACATCATTATGACTCTGCTTACGGTATACATCTCTTGGTCTCCCTCTATGATTTTTACCTCTCATACATCCCTCCAGTACTAAATTGGTGATCCCTTGATGCCTCAGAATGTGTCCTACCATCCAATTCCTTCTTCTAGTCAGGTTGTACCACAAATTTCTTTTCTCCCCAATTCCACTCAACACCTCCACATTAGGTATGTAATCTACCCATCTTAGTAGTAGAAGAAGAAGAAGAAGAAGAAGAAAGAGTTATTCATGGAAGTGAAGCTGAAGCTGTGAGCTCAGATTGTTAATCATGCTTGGATAGCTCAGTCAATGGAGCACTTGCCCATAAAAGGCAAAGGTCTCAAGTACAAGCCTTGATCTGGCATAGAGTTTAAATCTGCCTGGAAGTTTCAGAAAAAATAGTACTTTGCACTTGGAACATATCCATGGTACATGCCCAGGTGACACTGTTGGATGAACACAACCTGCAAAATAAAAATAAAGTTACCTGGTTTAATTTTTTGTGGCGCAGCACACAGTAAATACCTTAAATTTGGTTCTAAATTAATGTAATGCTGGAAAGTACTGGTGGGAATATAGGTAATGGAAGAAAAAGAGGTGAGACATTGTGCCCGAACTGCAGCTATCTTCCACTGAAACTGTGCCTCTGCCAATGACACATTCATCATCATTTGAGGAAACTGCTGTGTCCTGTGTCAAGGTGAAGCAAACACAAAAGAGTGTAGGGATCTGTTAGTTGTTGACAGTTCAAATGTACTGCGATAATGGTACTTCTTAGGTATGTGGCAGCATGGGATGTGCGGGATCACCTTGTGCAATATCTACGTATGTCTGGCACGCCCAATCAGCGTGTTGAAGAAGCTCTTTTGGCAGCCATTGAAGTAATAAGATGCAACCAATTGTAGATTGTGGTGCATGTTGGAATGAATAATGCTCCTTGTGTGGGGTCTGAGGTAATACTTGGATCATTCCAGTAACTGACTGAGGCAGTTGAGAAGACCAGCCTTGCTCACAGAATTTCAGTTATGCTTAAAATCTGCGGCATTGTCTCCAGAAATGATCAGGGCCCAATAGTACTAAGTCGATTAGGAGGCTTGAATCAAGACTTCAAAGGTTTTGTGACAAGCAAGGCTGTAACGTTGTGGACTTGTCATAGGGCTGAGAATAGTAGGGTCACCCTAAATGAGTCAGGGCTCACTATAGAGCAAAACATGTGGCTGAATATCTGTGGGTTTTTAGCTTAGGCGATTGCCAGTCCATTCCAAATAATGACAGCTATGGGAGACTCGTAAAGTATTAGGGTAATATTAAAAGAAATGACCCCGACAGGCGAAATAATTCAAACTCTAGTGGTTAACTGCTGAAGCATTCACAATGAAGTTCCAGAATTTGAAGCAGTCCCAAAAAGCTGTGGAGCTCATGTAATAAAAGGCACAGGAATTGGGCTAACATCCAAAATTGACAGCATTGAGATTTTTGGGGTACATGTATGTGTACATCAAAAAGATTGATGAGTCAGAAGTGACAGTGGTGCATTTGCCACAGTAGACTAGAAATTTGAATCCAGTTAGATAGAAATGAGAACTGCATGCAAGTTTATGTTTGTAAGACTCAGTATCAAGGGTGGGCATAAACTTGTAATTGAATCTTTCTATCATCCCCCAGGTTCAGCCCCAGAGGTAACAGAAAACTTGAGGCAGAACCTCACTTCATTAGTCCAAATACTGTCATCACTGGAAGAGACCTTAATCATCCAACAGTCATCTGCAAAAATTCTAGTTTTGTAAGTGATGGGCATCACAAGACGTACTGCGAAATATTGCTGCATGCCTTCTCAAAAAACTACCTAGAACAGATAGTTTGGGGGCCCACTTATGAAGAAAATATGTAAGAGCTAATGACAACAAATCGAACTAACTTCATTGATGATGTCTGCATTGAAACTGATGCCATTTACCACAACAAAGCCCTAACAACAATGATTAATTACAAATGGTAGATAAAACAAGTAGAAAGATACATTTTCGGTAAGTTAGATAAGGAGACAGTTGTGTTAAATCTTAAAGAGGAACTTGAAACAGGAGCAGTAGAAATACTGTTGCGCAGTTTAAAAGAATAGTTGACCATATACTAGATAGATATGTGCCCAGTAGAACACTGGGTGTTTGAAGTAACTGTCTGTGATTTAAAATCACTGTAAAGAAACATTGACTACTGCTAACGGAGGATTATAAGTTGATATATGCTGATGGAACATCTTTGGCAGACAAGAGGGCAATAAGTGAAGCTTCCAGTGACTACCAAACTATCTTACTACAATCTTACCAAAAGATCTCTCTCAAAATCCAAACAAATTCCAGTCATTATATGTTGTTAGGGCTAAAAATGTTAGTGAACAAACACTCATAGATGATAAAGGAACTGAAATGGAGGGTAGTGAAGCAAAAGCAGGAATACTTAATTCAATTTTCAAATTTTCCTTCACTAAGGAAAGTAAAGATACACTATCTCGTTTCATGCCCCAGTAGAGATGACTGACAAAGGTATGGGCATCTGTGTGATTGAGTAACAACAAAAATCACTAAAATAAGGCTACAGGGCCCAATGGTATCCTTGTCAAAATCTACACAGAATTTTAACTACAATCTATGACAGATGCCTCAAAATAAAAACACAGACTCGTATGGTCTTCCCCTTCCACAGTTGGTTCCAGGCATTCTGTCTACAATCTGCTCCCACTTAGGTGTTCTCTCTTCAGTCCGGCGTGACAGGCCAACACTGGCTTTCTGTCTTCGGTCTGGTGCACATGCCCACATGCTGACAAACTATCTGGTGTGGTTCTAGGTGATTCCACTGCAGTCTGCTTCTGCTAGAAGCGTCTTGCGATGTTCCTTTTTTGGTCTGGTGCACCTGGTGCTCTGTCTGCAGTTCATTCCCCTTGTTTACAGTCCAAGTTGTTCTTTTTGTGGAGTTCTACTGCTGCCAATGTTGCATTTTCAACAACTCCAGTGCAATATCCCAGGTTCTACTATGCTGGTACCCAATGTTGTGATCCATGAAGTTTTTCCATCACATTTACGTCTAAAGACAGTCTTAGAACACTGCTCCAGTATCTGGGGATCTGTTCCAGAACCATTGTTTCATCATAGTTCATGGAATGATTAAGTTACAAATAGTACCCACCAATGGCTGATTTATTTGCTTGTCTTTGACGTACCTCTGGTTTCCTTCGCCTCTGATGGCCATGGTCTTATTTGTTGTATGACATGCCACAGTTGAAAGGTATATTGTAAATTCCTGGTTCTCATAGTACCAGGTAATCTTTCACATTTCTCAATAGTCCTCTTATTTTGATAGGTGGACACAACACAGACTTGACATTATGCTTCCAGAGAATCCTGCTGATTTTGGCAGAAATAGATCCCTCATAGGACAGGTACACCACAGTCTTTGCTTCATGTTGCTCTTCTGAGTCTGTTTGGTCATGTATCCATTTCTGCAGAATGCAGATCATAAAGGCTATATTTTCACTGCCAAACTGGACAGGCCTTGGTGGAGGGGACTAACAGGGTCTCCCACAACTTAGTGAAAGAATTGCTGCATTTTTCTGAGGCATCTCCAGCAGCAGTGCTTGGGTACGGGTATGGCGACTTCAGGAGTTCCCTGCTGGGGCTGCCAACACTGCCAGACTATTTGTACGTTAAACTCTAGTCATACTGCAGCAAACATAAGTGTGGAGTGGAACATTGTTTTGGAGAATGGGGGCCTTAACTTTACCTTCTGGACTGGAAGGAAGGCACGACCTCAAGGTCGACTGTGCATTGATGAGCTGAAATGCTGTTGACGTAAAACAGTCTGTAGTGGGCAACCTCTGGAGCACCATCCACCCTCTACTTGTATAAGACTTGCTTCAGTACCCAGAGCTCTATCTTAATTGACATTTATTTCCCCTAGTGGCTCGTGGGAGCCCTATATAACGACCTCAGTTCACATCTACTCTTGACGTGTTGGATGTACTGTCTGTTAGTACCTACACTCAACCAAAAAAGAGAGCTTGGTTGGTCAGTCCACACTGGAACTAGTCTCAGAATTGTAGTAACAGGGTACTAGTCTGCCATAAGACTTTCATTGCAATCATGAGAGCCTTTGAGGTCTCTCTTTTATACATTCACAATGCATTGGAGAATATTGCTGGTTCCTTAAAAAATGTTAAATGATTTCGAAATAGAACACTCATAGTTGAAACTGCCTCGTCAAACCAAGAATCTAAGCCTCTGGGATGCAAAGGCCTCATGTGTCTATGCTGTTGTGGCTGAGCTACATAACACCCTCAACTTACGTAAAGGTGTGATTACTTGATGCCATGTAATGGAGATGGACCCTAGGAATTATGTTAAGAATGGAAAAATGTGGGTGTCGCAGAAGTGCAGAACTAAGTGAGGAGAGTGGAAGTTCCCACACCAGTTAAAATCACAGTGTGTTCTTTATATGTTTCGTCTCATAAGCCATTGGATGCAGATGTACTGACAGAATTCGTCTGGATTCTTATCGACCTGTTCCTGCTTGTGGATGACTTCAGTGCACACAATGTGCTGTGGGGCTTGGCTACCACTTGCTCCAAATGTCTAGTGGTCTCAGATTGCAGTTGATAAAGATAATGAGTCCCCTTGTTAAAATATTGTTCATGGACAAAGCTGATATTTGGCAGAGTACCTGACACCTCAAAATATCAATAGATCACCGGGGAAGCCTGAAGAATTACACCAAAAGAACTTTAAGAGTATGACATGTGCCGAACTATCAAGAAGCTGGACAGGCTTTGACATAAGAAAGGGAGGAAGCTGAGTTCTATCAGTTTGCTGCTGAGATTTTGAGATACAGATTTAGGACCAGTTTTTGCCATGATAAAGCATCACATCAACATCAGAATGGTGAACAAGATAAAACATTGATTATGGCACTTGTGAGAGAGAATTTTTGAGATATGCATCACAAGCTAGATGTAATAATCGGGTAGCTTTTATACCTTCACCTGTACTTGGCAGCCTTCTTAGCAGGTGTACGTGGGGACTGTGTACACAGTGGCTCTTGGTATCCAGTGGAGTACATCATCAAGAATGCACAGTGTGCAAGTCTGCAAAGCTTGACTTCATGAGTAAGGAAACACTCACACTGTGATTAACCTAATTGGGATGCAGTCTGATGTCAGCACTTTGAAGGTGCTCAGTGCAGATCTCACCTTTTGCAACAATCCTAGAAATTCCTATTTCTGGTTTCATCAGCTCAGTGGAGAAATAACCAACACATTTCTACCAAATGAGGCAGAAGAAATTCACTGGGAGACATGCAGGGTGCTCACCAAGACAAAGTCTTCAAAATTAAAAATATTAAGTGATGAGAGGCTTGCATTCAAGAGCCCCCTGGAAGACAGCAGCATTGTGCTGTCACCAGCAGACAGGGGGGACTCCACAGTCATTTTGCAGCAGGCTGATTGTGATGAGAAAGTGCATCACCATCGTGAGACCACTGCATACAAACTTTTGGATTGCAAACGTACAGACAAAGTGGACAAGAAGACCCCAAGTCTCTCCTGAAGGAAATAGGTATATCTGACAAGGTTGTTACATGACAACGATCGAGAGTGCCAGTACCACCTAGGTTATATGGGTGGTCGAAAGAACTCGAAAGGCATGCCACTGCACCCAGTAGTTGGCAACATTGGCACATCAGCATACTCAGCAGCCAGGTACTTGAAGAAACTATTGTTCCCATATGTGAGGAAGTGTGTTCACCATATTTACAACTAAGAGGACATCTTGCAATGCCTCAAGCAACTACATATTACAGAATGTGGTATAATTGTCAGTTTTGATGTGATGTACATGTTCACCTGGGTGGCATTGAAAGAATCATTGGCTGATTGTAGAGAAATTTGACAGTGCTCTGTTGGTTTGTTCAGGCATATACTGACCAAAAGTTATTTTCTATATGGGGGGAAGGGGGGGGGGGGGGGCAATATTGTGAGCAGACAGAAGGTGTAGCCATGGGCAGCTCTCTTTCCCCAGTGGTTGCTTATATGTTCGTTAAAAGATTTGAAGAGAAGCCATTAGAGATGGTCAGATATAAATCTACATGATTCTTCAGTTATGTGGATGATACCTTAGTGATCTGGCCTCGTAGTAGGGAGAGAATCGATGAGTCTCTGGAGCATCTTAACATATGCCACCCAAGTAATAAATTCACTGTGAAACTGGGAAAGGATAGCCAGTTGCTGTTTGTGGATGTATTTGTCAAAAGGAGAGCAAATGGGTCATTGGTTTACATGGTGTATTGCAAACCTACACACTGGTTTATACCTGCAAGCCAGCAGCTTTCACCACTCAGTACAGAAGAATGGAGTTCTAAAGGCATTGGTCCATTGGGCACACACCTTGTAATACCTAGGTAGATGGCAGCAGAAATAGAACATCTACAATCTGTATTCTGCAGAAATGGATACAAGGCTAAACATATTGAGAAGGCGCTTCAACCAGCCACTTTGCCACATGATCTAGAAAAAAAGCATGGTGAAGCAAAGACTGTGGTGTACCTGTCCTATGTGGGGTCTATTTCTGCCAAAATCAGCAGGATTCTCAGGAAGAATAATATCAAATCTGTGTCTTATCCCCCTATCAAAATAAGAGGACTACTGAGAAATGTGAAAGATCACATGGTACTATGAAAACCAGGAATTTACAATGTATCTTGCCAATGTGGCATGATGATGATGATGATGACGACGATAATGAGTGGAGGAGTGTATTGGAGTGGGGAGACAGAACAGAGGAAGTGGAGACTGCAGTAAGGGGTGTGGTTACGGAATGATTGCACTTGAGGTCTTGGGTTGTGAAGCAGCCATTGAAATTGAGCACGTTGTGCTCAGCACCATGTTTTACCACTTGCAGATCAAGTTTGCTCCTGGTTACAGATTGGCAGTGGCCATTCATTCGAGTAGGCTCTCAGTTGGTAGTCACATCCACATAGAATTCTGTACAGAACTTGCAGCAGATCTGGTATATGACACAGATACTTTCGCTGTTGCAGGTAGCCCCATCCTCCGGTGAGATAGAGTAAGTCTGTGATAGGACTGGAGTAAGATGTACTGGACGAATGCATTGGTCAGGTCATGCACTTGGGTTTTTCTCATGTGTATGCCCCTTGTGGCAAGTGGTCGTAGCATGAGGATGGACATGGACATTGCATAAATTAGGTGGGTGATGGGAAACACTTTGGAGGGGTGGGAGGATTGTGGGTAGGATGTTCGTTATTCATGTGCATGGTGATAAATAATTGAAACTGTGGCATGGGATGATACTGGGTGATGAGAAGGATGCTCTTTTGCTGGTGGTTCTTCAGTGCAGTCAAAAGATTGCAGGTGTGTGAGAACACTGCATGAGAAAAGTGGGCAGACTGTGGTTGGGGGGATAGTACCCGTTTGTGAAGGCATTAGTAAGACATTGAAAATAAATGATAATAGTTTTTTCATCACTGTAGGTGCACTGTGCACTGGTGTTAACATTATGTGGACACCTTCTAGTGTGGGGCTATCCAAAATATGGATACTTTTTATTGTTAGTGAGCTTAAAAAAAACAGAAGTTTTGAATGGAGTCATTGGAGATGTGGAGGTCAAAAAAAGTCAAGGAAGCTGGCACACTGGTCTAAGGAAGAGTAAGTCAAGCAAATGACAGAAAAGCTGTTAAGGACGTGGAGCAATACGGCAGGCGTGTCATGGCCCTGGGTCCATATCAAGAAGATATCATCAGTGAACTTCAACCAAGTAAGTAGTTTGCAATTGTGGATGGCTGGGAAGGCTTCCCTTAAGTGGTCTGTAAACAGATTGGTATTTGAGGGAACCATGTGTGTGCAAATGGCTGTACTACAGATTTGTCTGTCTTCCTCTCAAAGGTGTAGTAGTTAGTTGTGAGAATATAATTAGTTAGATGTATAAGGAATGAAGTCTGGAGTCACAAGTACATTGGGAGAGTTAGTGTTAAATTGCTGGGAGGCCATGGACATGGGAGTTGTTGTACAGGGAGATGTCAACAGTTAAAAATCCAGTTTGTAATGGGATGGAAGTGATTTGGAGTCACTGAAAGAAGTGATCCATACGTTTAATGTGCGAGTCTAGGCTCTAGGCAATTGGTTGGAGATGTTGGTGAGAAAGAGCAGATTTTTGTTTTGTGAGAGCACAGTAGCCAGCTACAATGAGGAGTCCAGAATTGTTGGGTTTATGAACTTCGAGAAGCAGTAAAAATTGTGTGTGTGTGTGTGGGGGGGTGTCATTGGGGTGAGGAGAGAACTTGGTTCACATGAGAAATTTTGGGGTGGATATACAGATTTGAGTAGGGGTTGGACGTTATGCTGAACTACTGGCATGGAATCACTGTGGCAAAACTTGTAGGTGGAGTTTTCAGGTTGTTGGCAGGTTATTTCTGTCAGTTCATCACTGCTGTTCATCACAAGAGTGGTGGAGCCTTTCTATGTACAGAAGATGATTAATGCAGGGTCTGTCTTGTGATTACATATTGCTTTTGTTTCCCCTGTTGAGAAGTTTGTATTCCTGTGAAAGTACCTTGCTAAGGAGAGTGAGGACAGTCTGAAAATAAGGGACTCCTGGAAGGGAACTAGGGAATGGTTTGGTGGGAGAAGGAAACGGTCATGTTTGGATGGTCGTATGAATTCGAAGAGACAAGGTTCGATGTTGGGGTTAGGTTGACTGGTTGGTGCATTGGTAGCTAACAGCGTTTCCACTGTAGGCTTTGGGAGAACAAGAGTAGGTCTTTGATGAGCTTGGCGAGATTGCGCTGGGCGAGATTGAGCTGGGATGTGTGGCACAATATGAGGCCTTTTGATAGGACTAAAATTTCTGTCGCATTGATGATTTGGTGGATATGTTGATAACAGTGTTCTGAGTTTGTTTGGGTTCTGTGGGATATTTGGAGGAATTTTGAGGTATGTGGCAGATGGAAAAGTCCAGTAAGACGTGGTCTGGATTCTATGAGGGATTGATGAAGACATGTGCTGGGGATAGGATTGATGTCAAAGTGTAGTGGTGAACAGAGGCAGGGATAGGATGTCAGTAAATGTAATAATTTTTGAAGATGGTGTATGGAGTGCTCTTCCAAGATGTTAGAGGGCAAAGGTTACAGTTTTGGGGATATGATGCAGGCAGTTGTGATAAGTAGTTTTAAATTGCAATATTCTGAAAGTGAATCACACGACATTTATTTCAGTCACTTACTTAATTTACTTTACAGGTTGATGACTTGAAGGATTTGATGCCATTACTAATAATGAACACTCTTTCTTACCTGAAGAGCTCTTGGCCAAGAATTAGAGGAAATGCAGCAATGTTAATAGGTAATTACATCTCCACCATTATTTCTTAATAAAGCTATAAATGTGTTTTTACTGTCCTGCATTAAGAAACATTTTTTTAGATATTATTGGTACAAATGCGGGGTGCTCTTTCCATCATTAGCAGTATGTTAGGTAAAATCAAATACATTTCTATAATCAAGAAACTTTATACTGTAAACCAGACTAGGTCATTGTTACAGAAAAAGTTTATTAGCAGAGCGAAAATTTTTAGAGCTCATGGTGCTACAAAATTTTGAACATCAAGTTTTTATGTAAAAATAAATATTCCTTAGAAAAATTAATTGCATCATAAGAAATAAATAGAAACAAATTTCTATCTGAAATGTGCACAGCCAGTAATGGTTGCATGTGAGTCTGACAGTCTGGGGGTTCCTATGCTCTGGGATTGCCAACATTGCCAGTGCTCTGTTACCATAAACTCTGGGCATATTTCAACAACCATTGTGTGGCATGACAGTGGAACATTATATGTCTCGGGGTGTGTGGGCTCCTGGCATAGCTGCTTGGATTGCAAGAATGGTAGACAAATGTCTATACAAAAGTGTGCTATATGCCAATGGTGTGGATGGCTATTAAGGCAAAACAGTGGGCAACCTGTGGGGCAACTGCCACACCCCAGTTGTATGAGGCTTACCCAAGAAAGCAGGGCTCTGCTTGGATGAGCATTTATTTCCCTACTGCTTTGTGGGAACAAAATGGGTTCTACTGCTCAAACTCAAAATACTGACACAAAGAATGGACTGACAGGGAGTAGTAACACCCTAATGACAAAAAATAAATTCAAAGAAAAAAAATTTGCCAAAGTTACTTTAGTGTAGTCGAGAGAGAGAGAGCAGGTGTCCTTTGAGAAAATTTCACCATTCACATTGAAGCTTCAACAAACATTTGAAAGCAATTTAAGGTCTTTGAAGGAGTCAAATGACTCTGTAACCTCATGCTAGTGGTCAACATAAGAACATCACACAAAATTTTTTGTACCCTAAAGGTTTAGATACTTGACACCCTGTAAAAACTGAAATACACAGCATACTTAATGTCAGCAAGGGATTTGTCATGGATGGTTTTATCTGCTTCAAAGTTAGATCTTATATACCAAACCTTCTGAAACATTCTAAATGCCACAAGTCTGGGAAAAAAAGGTTTGGTTGTGTTAGATGAGTCAAAGGTATACAAAGCAAATTTTGTATACCTCCCCCAAAGTGTATAAACTGTGCAGATGATCATAACAAATTGAGCCGAATTGCTGTTTTATAGCAAAGAGAGGAAAAATTCAGGAACTGAATGTGATGAGGAGAATCCCATACACTGAGGCAAAGAAAGCGTTCAAGACAATACCATCTGCAGCATTCACAACATTCTTTGCAACAGCCTTTGCAAAACCCTTTAACCAAGAGCTACACATCAACTCAAATAGAAAAGTCAGATACAAGTGTACACAAATTGTACAGCTGTATTTGAAGAACAAAAAAATCTCTCAAAATTTTATAGTGCTCTAGGTCAATGGCTCTTCAAAACAAAAATATTATGTCCCAAAAAGCTAAATAAATATCATCTTTGTCCATACAGATTATGCCCCCTTGAAATAAAGTGGTAGTAACAGCCAAGAGGTGACCAAACTGAAAGAACATTGTTTTAAAAACATCAGTTCGGTGGCTATTGTCACTTTCCGAAAGCGAAGGCAATGTTATAGAAATAGAAAAGCTTGTGGAGGAACAAAATGGCCTGACCTGACAGGGGAAAATGCTATCATCTGCAGTGCATCACCATGGCAGAGAGAAAGGAGGAGAGAAAACACTCACTAAAAGATGACTCCCCGTAATTCAGTGAAATGTGAGTGGACTCTCATCTCATATAGAGGAGTTCAAACACCTTGTTTGCAAAAAGTCACTGTATCTATTTTCTGCGGGGGATAAACTTGAAAAAATGATTGTATTCCATGTTAGAAGTCTATTCTCTCCATCTGCTGCCTCAGATACATCTCCTTGGGTGTGGACCATTCCATCCTCTTTTGTATCTTTACAAAGCACTAGCCTATCTTGACTGGATTACAGGTATGTGGCATATGGATCAGTAGCTCCTTCCACATTGTTGGCACTGGTTCACTACATTAGGATCTGCTGTGCTGCTGGCACCTCTTGGTTGAGCTTAGTGGACAGCCTCCTGGCAGAGGCCACGATCTTTGCACACAGATCAGACATCACCAGTTACTACTAACCCCCCAGAGGGCTCACCAATCTTTGGTGAGTTCGTGCTTGGCTACTACGGGGTCCCTGCTTTTGCAACACCTCTTCCCATTCCGTGCTGCATGTCTATCCTCCTGTATTTTTAGGAATGCATGTTGTAGTTTTGATAGCCTGGCATTGGAATATTCCCTCATCTGTCTTTCTTCGTTCTCCATCTCCTCTCCTTCCTCTGCTTCAGGATTTAAGATTTCACTTTGTTTCTTCTTCCTCCCTGTGTGCTCCTGAAGGCCAGCCCAGGTGTTTGACCTGTAACAGGTAACAGGTGTAATTCCCAGCTCCATGTCGACAGGTAGGGTTTGCACATACCTGACACAGCCCAGGTCCAGGGAGAGGTGACTGCCTGAGCTGTTACCTTCCCAGTTGCCAATTATTCCCACTTTCAGGAGTTTTGGAGGTGTGAACAATCATCTAAGGTGCGTGAACCCCTCGGTGGGGAGGGGGACGGGGACAGTTGCAAGGAGCACACCATCAGAGATGCTGACAATCGTGGGGGATTTTTTCGCAGTGATCCAAGCGCCATCTCAATCTATGTCTACTAAACATAAACAGAATGAGGCTAAAGATTCAAAAGCTGTCACAGCTGCAGCTCGTTTCCTCATGGTTATATACCGAAGGAGGAGTCCTTTGCTACGGTTAGTCCGTTTATTATTCAGGAAGGTGTTGATGCAATCGTAGGCCCTGTGAAATCCTGCTCTTGCTTACATAATGGAACTTTGCTTCTGGAGACCAAGTGTGATTTTTCAAGCCCAGCAACTGCCTACCAGCTTTTGCTCCTTCATGGCCATTCTCTTGATGTTGAGGCCCATTGAAAGCTAAATTCTTCACATGGTGTTATTTACACTAGACTGCTTGACAGTCTCACTGAAGGAGAAATCCAAACTTACCTCTCTGATTGGAGAATCGCTGTTGTCCATTGGGTAATGAGGAAGGTGGATGCAACCTTAATGCCTACACATGCACTCTCTTTCTCTTGTTTAATTGAGCAGTGCTTTCATCGAAGATCAAGGCAGGTTTTGAAGTCATCACAGTCTGACTGTACATTCCATACTAAATGTATTGCTATCAGTGTCAGCATTACAACTACATACCCGTTTCCTATCAATACACAGCCAAATGTGTTACTTGTGGTAGAGATGCTCACGAGGGCGATTGCCCACCTTTTACCATCTAGCACTTATTCTGTTCTTGCTACAACTCACTCCACAAGCGACATGGCCACACAGACTTGTGACCTCCAGTTCAGCGCTGCAGTTGTAAAATTGCCCAATATCAAGGTAGTGTCGCCATCTTCTCCTACAGCTGCACAACAAGCCACGAAATCTTTGCCCCCAGCAGCAAAAACATCGGCTAAACAACCGGCAGGCCAGAAGGGACAAAAGGAATACTCCCATGAAGACTTTGTATGTCCCTCCAGCGAACAACCTTGATTTCTTCGTTATGTCCACTGGTTTTGGCTGTGCATGCCTTTCCGTATGACACTGGTCCAGTGCTAGTTCGCAGGAATGATGACAGTACCGAGCAGCTGATTGCCTACGTGTCAGAGAAGTTGAAACCTGCTTAAAAGAACTAATCACTGATAGAGAAAGAAACTTTGGCAATTATCTTCACAATTAAAAAGTTCCATGTTTACCCTTTTGGGATCAAGTCTACACTCACTACAGATCACAACCTGCTGGTATTGCTCTTCCAACTGTGCCACCAGGCTGCACGGAGTGGCCGTGCAGTTTGAGGCACCATGTCACAGATTGTGCGGCCCCTCCCACTGGAGGTCTGAGTACTCCCTCAGGTGTGGGTGTGTGTTGGTCTTAGCATAAGTTTAAGTAGTGTGTAAGCCTAGGGACCGATGACCTCAGCAGTTTGGTCCCTTAGGAATTCACACATATTTGAACTTTTTTTTTTTTTTTTTTGTGCTCCCAGCCTCCAGAGTGGACTGCCCAACAGCTCCAGAATGGAATGCTCTTCCTCTGCTTCTGCATTATGCCATTAAATAAAGGCCCAAGCACAATGCACAGATGCAGATCTCCAATCCATATCTCTCTCTCTCTCTCTCTCTCTCTCTCTCTCTCTCTCTCTCACACACACACACACACACACACACACACACACACACACACACACACATACACACACACACACACGATCCAATCCAGCCCTTAACCAACAGGAACTCTCATTTTTCCATATAGTCTTGGAGCAGTGACACTCCTTATATGGTTTCCCATTACAGCTGTTAGAAGCACTGCTGATACCTGCCATGACTTTCTCTTACAGCACCTCAGGCATTATGTGCTCCATGTATGGCCCAAATGTTTTTCAAAGAATGTCGGTCTGGATCTCCAGGCATGGGCTTGCCTCGCCCACTGTCTGTCAGCCATCACCGATGTTCTCTTGCTTGATGATGAGACAGCTGTTCACTGTTTTATCATCCTGATGCCCTCAGGGCTACAACTCTTCCATTGCAGGCATTGGTGTACATCAAGAATGAAAAACCTCTTGATGCCACATGCCTACCGGCCAGACAAGGATGTAGAGACCGTGGTGTGCAGATGTTCCCCTTGTGTCTACCACCAGACCACTCTGCCCGTGTCTTTCACAGCCTTCGGCTGTTCTTGCCCACTCTTCTGCAACCCAGCTCCACATTGCTGACACCTCTGATTCCTCCCACCAGCCAGTGGGCTTAAGTCCCAGGACACTAACCACGCCAAAAAAAAAAAAAAATAAATAAATAAATAAATAAATAAAATAAAATAAAAAAATAAAAAATAAAAAATAAAATAAAATAAAATAAAATAAATAAATCCTTCCAAACATCGTCCAGGCAGAATGAGCGAAAGGCAAAGGTCCTGAGTTTGAGTCTCGGTTCGGCACACAGTTTTGATCTGCCAGGAAGTTTCATCGTCCAGACAGTTTGGGCGCTATGCACCCATTTCAGTGGGAAGGGATCTGATGTCGCAGTGTGGTGATTTTTAAAGCCTGGTGAAGGGCATGGAAGTTGGTGATGGCCTCCAGGCAGCAGTCACACCCATGTTGCTGGGCACACTGCAAAGCTAGCAGTGCAGTGACTCTTGTCTTGAGTTGTGATTTCATTGGATTACTCATTTTGACAGGTTATTGTACTGTGCCATCTCCACTGCCCATTTTCCTCTTGTTACAGTCCTCCTGTTCATACTCAACAACTCGCATTTGGACAATTTCTGTGGGTTCTTGAGTCGTTTCAGGTTGTGTCAGATTCTGCTCACTGTAACTACATCTTTAGCTTCAAACCCAGATTTCGCACTTAGCATGAGTGGTTGGTTTAACTGCTTCAGCTATTCAAGCACTCCTCCATCACAAATCCAGACATCCACATGTTATGGAGTTTGGATCAGTGCTAGAGGTGTGCTTGGATATCCAAAGTGCTTAAGATGACCACTCGCAATAAATGGGAAATCAGGACCCGGGTTCGAGACATGGTCCAGCACAAATTTTCATATGTCGCATACAGCTGACATCAGTCCAGGTTGGCAAATTGCAAACGCATTTCATAATATTTATCATGCCTATAATCATCAGAACACTGTCAGGTGTTCATGCACGAATGGAAGATATGTAATGTGGAGATACATACACTGTATAAACACAGACATTGTAATCATTCATAATGAATGGTACATTGTGGTCACTACAAACAAACTGTATGCCATAAAGAAGTCCTTAACCACATGGCGATCTTCCCTTTGCCATTTGTGACAGAAATCTACTACCCTTTGTTAACTTTCTCATTTTCACATTCTCAGATGAGAAGATCCAACCCTCTGTTGGCGTCCCATATCTTGTTAGTTTCCCAACTTAAGCTTGACATCTCTTGTTCTTTAATGTTGGGTTATAGTATCCAAGAGGTGGATATGGTTTTTGTGTGTTATTTGAGAGAGTAGTTCATATACAATCATTTAAAGCTTGCCACCATGGTCTTGTTTCCTTTTTCATTGCTTTGTGACCTGAACATTCAGCCAGTATTCTACAGTGATGGAGAGCTGCCAGATGGTTGTGGAATTTGGCCTCCCACTGCAACATTGGACCCAGTGGGCCTCCGGCTACTTCTGGCAGGTGGATGTCACATGCCTCCAGCAATTTATTCCATTTATAAACTTATTTTTTTATTTTTTTAACCTTTACTTTATCTGTGGTTTTTATGCCTCAACTAAATTTTGAACTGGCTGTGTAGCTGCCCCTGACCAACAAATGGACCCTCTTTGTGGTATTTTCAATTTTGTGCTGCTTTTTACCTTTGTTTTTTACCTTAAATATTATTTTAACTTTCTAAACCTCTGTGGGTTGAAAACTAAGGCTGTACCCCATTCTGACTGGGCGGAATGCCAATCAGGTGCAGAAGTTTACCTCCGGCCACAGACTTCATCAGGGGGGAGGTTGGGGAGGGGAGGCAGAGAATGGGAGGGGGTCCTCTGTTTACTTCAGACTGCACACCTCTCCTACCTCATTACTGTTCATTACCTTTTTCATTTTCTTTCCTTCCTTCTGCTTTTAACCTGGACCTTTGCCTCGAATGATGCTGCAAAGATAGACCGTTATTATTAATGGTGTGTATCTGGATGTGCCAAATTATTGTATCTGTTTTATGCACAATATTTTGATGAGTGGCACCAGTGAGTATGCATAATGGCAAAACTCATATGCATAATGGCAAAACTCACAGTCACCTGAAGAAGACTGGTGGGTTGGCCATTGAAATATTATGCATAAGATGGAAAAATAATTTGACAGAACACCCGGAAGCACACTGTTAGTCATTTATGCCAAAGTACCTGAGAGATCATAGTCCATCCTCTTTCTTCTCCTGGATACCTTCAGGCTTTGATTACTGAAGGAAAATATGGACTGGTGACCTCAGGCTTAGTCATTTTCAACCTTCCCAAAATTTCATTCTTACCTAATCTCAAAGCACAGTGCATTATACTTGAAATATGGAAAAGGTGCCGTTATCAGCTATGGGACTAAGAGTGGAGTGGCATTATTTATTAGTAACACATTCCTCACCTTAGCTGTCCAACTCCTCACCAGCTTGCAACTAGTACTGGGTGTCATCCATGTGTTGCTGAAAATTACCATATTCACAGCAATTCATGACCATCATGATTCAGATAATGTCCCTAGCTACTCATATTAATAGTGGGTCTTAATCCACAAAGTATGCTTTGGGTTTCCAAAAATAGAAGCCACAGATGTTGAGTTCCTGAGTGTGTGATTGCCAGCTGGTCGTAGGTTGTGTTCCAAAAATGAACACCATGGAGACTGAAGTGATGACACTTTCTGCAGGACCTGACCATCATTTTGCAGGACAAGCTCAAGCACGTACAGTGCAAGCTGATACTGATTTGTTTGACTGATGGGGCTGTTAAGTGCTATACCACCTACTGCACTCCTCTGACATAAGCCCTCGTGAGTTCAACTCAGTTTCTAAATTGAAGGAAACACTTCACAGCATTCGCTTCAGAACTACTACAAATTTGTCGGGCAATAGACCGTGCTGCTCAAACTGTCAATACAACTGGCACTGCTAAGAGTATCCTACGACTTCCACATCACTGGCAATGGGTTATACACAATGCTAGTGACTACTTTGAAGGTCAGTTAAACTTTGAAACATGTATCTATTTTGTATGAGCTGTAAATAAATAGTTGCCACTATTAAGTTCCAACCCTCATATAATCCACTGTGCTGTTCATGCATCTACAACAGTAGACCTCAAAGCTCCCCGAGAGACAACCTATCCCCTGGTGGGATGGTCAATGCTACCCTCTAATCAGGAACAAGAGGGCAGCATCGTGGAGACTGGACCGTGGCTTCCTCCAACTTAGGGTTAGGCCTTACGTACCTTATCCTATGCGGTGCTACGAATGCCAGCACTTAGGTCACACAACACTGAATTACGGGGGTTAAGTGACCTGTTGGAAATGTGGAAAGGCAGCCCATGAAGCTGGGACTGACTGTCCGTCTCCCAGTCTGCATTAACTGCTCTGGGAGCCACCCAGTCTGGAGCCGAGACTGCCCTGTCTTTGCAGAGGAACAAAAAATTCAGGAACTAAAATTCATCAAGCAGATCCCCTAGGCTGAAGCCAAACAACAATATCAGGCAATGAAGCCTCCCATCTTTACCACTTCTTGTGTGTCCATGGCACATAAACCTGTTCCTTAGGTTGACACCTTGATGCGGACGTCATCCTGCGTATGACCATCCACCATCAACACCTGTACTTGCAAGTGTACATGCCAAGCCAAACAATTAATGGTAAAGCAATACAAGCAGCAGTCACAGAAAAGATCAGCAACAGTTCCGTAGCGAGTGTCAAGAACACACACGACATGCAGAGTGCCTCTCAACGCCCGCTTTTCCCCCTCATCCTTGAAGGGGCCAGGGTTCAGGAAAAGGTTCACGATATTCAGGTCAAAAGCTGTCCTGAGCACTGTCAGACTTCATTGTTTCATGTCTGACTGACTGACTGACTGAGGAGGATATCATGGAGTTAGATCCCTTGAATCCAGGCAGCTCCTCCAGTCCCCCTTGCTCTCTGAGTGCTTCGCCTCCACGGTGCAAAGATAGGGGTAAATTAAAACCACATCGATGAAATGGCTCCTGTCCTAAAGTGGAACTTGCAGGGATTCAGGACGCATGTGGGAGATCTCCGTCTCTTATCTCAGGGTAGACCATTGTGTCTGTGTCTCCAGGAAACTCTTTTCCATCAATTGTACAGCCCTGAACTACGAGGCTATGTACTCCACAAAAAGGACAACGTGAGTGGAGAGACAGTTACAGGGAGCGTAGGAGTTTTCATCAGTACCAACTACCACTCCTCGCCTCGCTTACTTATGATAACTTTACAAGCAGTTGCTGTATCAGTGCATGTGTGTCATCCATTGACAATATGTTCCCTTTACTTGTCCCCACAGGATGCACTTGATGAAGAGGCCGTAACAGACCTAATTACATGGCTCCCCCAATTCTTCATCCTCTGTGATGATTTTAATGCACACAATGTGCTTTGGGGCTCTTAAACTACCTGTCCCAGGGGTAGAGCAATTGAGAGGCTTCGTGTGTCATTATGTGCATACTTGCTAAATGCAGGACAGAGCATTCACTTCTGCACAGCAGCTAGGTCATTCTCTGCCATTGATCTCTTACTTTGCCCTCCAACTCTTTCTCACACTGCTCAGTGGTAAGTGGTTGATGACTTGCATGGAAGTGATCACTTTCTGATCTGGATTCACCTGCCAGATAGGGTGGAACCTGAAAAGAAACCACCACAATGTATGCTCGGTAGAGCCAACTGTACACTTTATAGCCAGTTGGCCCTGTTTGAACATTGCGTGAAGGTTGAGGCACGGGTGGATCGTATTACCAAAATGATCCACCCTGCTGCTGCAGCATCCACTCCACAGCCCACGAGACAACAGAATAGGCAACCTGTCTCTTGGCGGAGTGCCGAATGCCGCTCTGCAATCAGGACCAGGCATGCAGCTCTGTGTAGGTTCAAGTGTCAGCCAACTGAAGAGAATCTTGCAGCCTTTGGAGTGGTAAGGGCAAAGAGTCGCTGAATTATTCAAGAGAGCAAGAAGAGGTCTTGGCAACAGTTCCTGAACACCATTTATTATTCCACCAAAAGTTCTGTTGTGTGGGACTGAGATGGAACTCTCAAAATTATCATCTCCTCCTCCCAATGGGAAGGGTGTACTGCCTGGGAGTATTCACAACCAGTCCTGCAAACGAATGAGGGAGGCTAGCGCTCCTGGTAATCTGCATCAGTTGAATTATGGTACAGGGCACAAGGAGTCATAAATCAAAATGTGTTTTTGGTCGTTAAGAGGAAGGAGGGGATGTGTGAAAAAGTGTCCCTCTTCTATATCCATAGAGGCTTGGAAGGACTTGCTGGAAGTCTGAAGTCTATTAAGCAGCTGTGGAATGGTTCCCTACTGGTCAAGAATTTCTGGTATAGGAGACGGGAGCCCCATGGCTCCCGTAATGGGGAACAGCACTTTCCACACCAATCCACGAGATATTGCCCAGACTATGGTGGCGTATTTTGCCACAGTTACTGAAACAGCCAGTCAGGATCCAGGTTTCGAGCACCATAGAGCGGTTGCTGAGAGTTGTAGTTTGGACTTCCGGTCCACCTCTGATGATTACAGCTGCCCATTTTTCATGTGGGAGCTGGATTCTGTATTGTCTGTGGCTCATGACACATCCCTTGTTCACGACAGGATCCATTACAGTATGCTGCGTCAACTCACAAGATGAAACAAAGATATCCTCCTCACAGTTTTTAATGCCGTTTGGATGTCAGGTTACTTTCCCGACTCATGGTGCGAGGCAATTATAATTCTTCTTTTAAAACCTGGGAAAGACCATACATGCCCAAGTAGTTACCGTAGTGTTGCCCCCACTAACTGCATGGGGAAGACCTTGGAGCAGACGGTCAACTGCCATCTTGTCTGGATCTTGGAATCAAGTTGCTTTCAGTGTGGATTCAGGAGGTATCGCTCCACCTTTGATAACCTGGCCCTCCTGGAGGTCGCTATACAACAGGCTTTCCTACACTGGCATTACCTTCTAGGTATACTTTTTGACATCGAGAAGGCCTACCATTCTACTTGGAGGCATCTTATCCTGGAGCAACTTCACAAATTGGGTTTTTTGTGGTTGTCTTCCCATTTTTATTCAGTTCTTCCTCTCGCCATGATATTTTAGATACCGAGTCGGTGACGTCCTATCTGATCATTTTGAGCAGGAGAACAGTGTCCCTCAAGGCAGTGTTTTAAGTGTGACTGTCTTCGCCATAGCTATTAATAGCATTACTTCCATAGTGATAAATCCAGTCCAGTGTTCATTGTTTGTGACTGACTTCTCTGTGTTTTGCTCTTTTTCAAGCCTCACAGTGACAACGTGTCATTTGCAACTAACTCTTTGATGTTTGGATGGATGAGTGCAGAAGAGTGGTTTTAAGTTTTCCACCGAGAACTGTGTGTGTGTGTGTGTGTGTGTGTGTGTGTGTGTGTGTGTGTGTGTGTGTGTGTTCTTTTTAATCATTCTTGTTCCATTTTAAACTTTCCTGAGTTGAGGATGAGGAACACTCTTCTTACATTTAATGACTGAGATGTCTGGGTCTCACTCATTTGACTCTAAGCTTACGTGGTTACCACATCTTAAGGACCTGAAACGACGGTCATTTAAGGCTTTAAGTATTTTCAAATATCTTAGCCACAGTACATGGAGAGCAGACAGGACATGTCTGCTCCGCTTGTACAGGGCATTTGTGCAATCTCGGCTCAATTATGGGTGCACGGTGTATGGTCTGCAAGACTCTGTTATTTAAAGTTGTTGGACGTGGTGCACCATGAAGGGATTCAGTTGGCCACTGGGGCATTCAGAAAAAGCCCCATACTAAGCCTCTGTGCAGAGGCTGGTAAACTGCCGCTTCCAAAACTGTTCTAAAATGGCTTGCTCAAACTTTTCACGTTTGACAACTTTGTGCTACATGTGCAGCACAGGACAGTGCACTTCCTTGGGTGAATCCTACCACATAATGTATTTTTTGTGATTTGGTCCAGCTATACGGTAAAATGTTGCCGAATTCTCTTATAAAAATTTCAGGGTGAACCTTTTTTGACATTGTGGAAAATGCCTGAAATTACCAATATTTTAATAAACTTTTATCCAGTGAGTGCGGTAATGTCATGTGTAGCAATGAGGGGCTACTTTATTTCATTAGTCTCTGGCATCATTGGTTCGTTACACCGTTTTCATTGACATTGTGAAACTGCCTGGGTGAAAATGTATTTTCTCTTTCATTTGATATGTTCTCCTGTGTGTTTCTGGCATCAACGATTTTGTTTGAACTTACTCTGCCAGTGGCCAGTTCAGAACAAATTTGGTGTATAGTATCTTTGATGTCCACATCCACCTTAGTAACAGTTTTATTTTATTTTCGCCCGTCAGCTTTTCGATGTCAGTTACGTGGGTTTTGCATGACTGTTCAACTTCTTTATGTCTTTGTCAGTGTGTTTTTGTTCTAGTTTTGTAAACCCTACATCTTCAGAGTTTTTTTCACTTTGTTGGGAAGTTCATTACAAACTGATTGTATCTCTGAAGTCTGTATTTAAGTCTAAGCTAGCTTGTCATATTTTTTTTTTCAATTTTTGTTCAGTGATCTCGTCTAACCTACCCACAGTTTACTTGTGTTCATCATGTAATTGTGAAAATTTTTGATAGAAATCTTTTGATATATCTTTAAAATTTTGATCAAACTTTGCTCAACATATTTGTTAAATTTGATTGAGATCCTGTGACATATTTGTAAACATTTGTTTTAAAATTTCTACCATCTCATTTGTGCTACTTGGCTGATGCAAAGTGAAGTTTGCTGATATTTGGGGTGTTATTTTGCCTGTAAATGTTTTAGAGTTCATGCGACACTGGACTGTCGCAAATTTCAGAACCAGCTGCAATGCCTCTTCTGAATATAATAGCTGAAACAGCACTCTCTGTTGACCATTGTGTCAGCAGTTCATCTGTTGTCTGCACTGAAATGTTTATGTCTGTAGTGTTTGTTAAATTTAAATCGTCATTGTTGCTCATGTAGCTGTCATCTTGTTGGTTTGCTATGTCGGTCATTTCATTTTATGTTTCCTGTCCTTGATTACTAAAATTATTTCCATTTATTTCATTACTTGTTGTAGTTCCATTGTGATTTTGTGTGTGTGTGTGTGTGTGTGTGTGTGTGTGTGTGTGTGTGTGTGTGTGTGTGTGTTTTTAAATTACTGCAAGTTATATTCAGTTTTCAACAATAGTTCTAATATGCTAACTTTGCACAACAAGATGGGTGCTGGCACTTGAGCACATGGGGAAGGCAAGGTACGACTAAGTATTACCAGTTATTGCAATCATTAGTGCTCTGTAGCTAGATTCAGTGGTAGTAGGTCTTTGCTTTCCTTCCTTTTAACAGTTTCAAAATTGTTTCCTCTAACATTTTGTTGGAGAACCACTTGTCCAGAAGTTGACAGGCTAATAAGGAATGATGGTTTTGCCATTTAATTTGTGGTCAAGGGACAGTATCCATCTTTCTGCATGCAAATTAGCATATTAGAACTTTTTATGTAAACTGAATAAAACTTACAATAATTTCATTTATATTTAATGTAAATATATTCAACTAAATGGAACTAAAAATAGTAATGAAATGAATGGTAAGAATTTTAGAAACCAAGAACAAGAAACAATTAGCATGAATGAACAAAATGAAAAGACTGATGTTCCTAACCAACAAGATGACAGCTACATGAACAATAATGATGATTTAAATTTAACAAAAGCTACAGGTAAAAACATTTTATTGTCTTCCACTGATGTGCTCATTTGCATAATTATGTAAATTTTCTTTTCAATTTTTCATTTTGTATTTTCTTGCTGATCTCGTATCAGGCAAGAAAGAAAGTGTATGCCATTATTATGTGAATAATGACTTTCTTTACAATACAGTAGTATGAACAATAATACTTAAAACACCAAACAGGTACAGTCCCTGTACAGTTGATAATCTAATGAATAAAAAGTGTGTGATTATATTGTTTTAAGGTGTTCCTCAGAAAATGAAAGAGACGTAGGTAAAAATTTTACAATCTTTTGTACAAACAGTGTCAGCATTTGTATATATTGCCTTTTTTGGTTAAATGTTGGACCAGTGGGTTTGAAATAGTGAAGATCGGCTTTTATTTTGGCAGTTCATTGTATTTCAGTTCCTGAGTTAATTGTGGTCTGCTCCATCCTACATGTTCTGTATTGTTTCCGTGTAGTCTGGCTTCAGTGGTCAGACGTGATTTTGTGTACGGTCATGCAGAAACCTTTTTTCATCAGTAATTCTTCTTTCATAGTTCCACAGCGAAATAAGTAAAAAAAAGTTTCATTTTAACAACATTGGCAACTATATTTTCCATGTCAGCATTTCTATTACAGAACACTGTTATGTCTGCTCTGTGCAAACATCGCTTTCAACATCTCATCATAGACAGAAGAAGCTGTATATAAAAAAACTAAGTGACGTGCACTTTCATTTGCTATTTCACAGATCGTATTTTCTAGGAATTTACTGCAAGCTGTTACAAGATAAATAAAGCTTATCGTCAAAACAAAATGGAAAAATAGGACTACTTATTCTTTCGTTATGTTTAGATACATTACAAATCCATCAGTAAGTTATTTATCCAAATAGAAACTGCACTAAGCTAAGGGAACAAACACTAGTTACAGAATTTGGTACAAGAAGTAAACAAAGGAAGTACATGGGCATTCTGTGTCATTTATTATTTAAGTTACAAGTAAATGATTTGTAAATAAATCTTTTTGATTGGTCTACCTATTGAAATAATTATCTGGAGAGAAATTTATTTGAATGATGTCCATCTCTGCTTACCACCACACCTTTGTGAATTTTTCCTCTTTCCATTCATTTTATCATTTTATTTGATAATATTGTCCGCCTCTGGTAGCTTAGTGATCAGTGCGATGGAATTTCATACCTAACAGCCTGGGTTCGATTCCTGGCTGGGTCAGAGATTTTCTCCGCTCAGGGACGGGGTGTTGTGTTGTCCATATCATCATTATTTCATCCCCGTCAACACACAAGTGGCCTCAACTCGAAAGACTTGCACCAGGCGACCGGTCTACCCAACGGGAGGCCCTAGCCACACGGCATTTCCATTTTCCATTTGATAATATTAACTGTAACGAGTCCTACTAGTCAATTTGCTTGGATTGTATACAGAAGCTTACAGTGTAGAGGGGTTGAAGCTGGGTTGTAAGTTGTTGTCATGCTTTTAAACGTAAGCTTCCTCAACCCCCCCCCCCCCCCCTCCGCCAGAAAAAAAAGGCTCAATGTCAGTATGTTTGTAGTAGCAGACTGAACGCAACCATTATTCATCGGCATTGGCTGTTCTTTCATACAAATTTACAGTTCCACATCTAAATCGGTGACCTTCAATAACATTCAGTATTCGATTATCACTTCAATTTTCTTTATACATGAGCTTACACAGTCGCTATGGTAATACTTTAATACTTGTGAATCTCAGGTAACAGCATACACATTCTCCATAGAAAATTGACGTGTAAAATGAAATTCTAATTCTATATTGTAGTGGTACATGTTTGCTATAAAGCTTGGTGACTCGTCTTGCTTTCTTTCAGTAGACCGATGAAAGATGTATGTGTGAAAAATATGACTTTTATTAGTAGTAGAGTACAGAGCACCTACTATGCCTGGATTTGTTGGCATTTATGTGCAGATATGACAAAGAAAAATGCAGGCACAGTGCAGAAAGTGATGACGGGTGTGTAATTTGGACTGGCCAGTGAGGGGTACTTGCACTTAGCAGACATCCTTTGGGGGTGCTGTGGACCCCAAAGAAGAAAGGGACGTGACAACGATGGTCAAGCGCTAAAGAAACATGAATGCTGTTACATAGTGTCTATTCCATGCTATCTCAATTTAAATACTAACTTACGGTTTTGGTGAAGCATTGATGCATCATGTATGAACAAGTTGTCTGAAAAGCTTTCTTAATTATCAGTTGTTGTGATTTGATAACTTATTTGAAAATATAATAATTATGGAAACAGTGTTTTGTGATTTCGTAGTGACTTATTTAAACGTAGAAGCTCACTTATAGCCCTCGCCTCGCAATCAGAAACGAAGTCCACGATTAAATACATGGCACTGCATAGCAGGACCGCAACATCAAGAGAAAACAAGATGGCATCCAGGAATTTTGGAAAAAGAAGGTAACTGTTATTACATGGGAATAAGTAAAGGCTTGGCATTTTGCAGTATATTCATCATTTAAAATCAACCCACAACAAGAAAAATCACCTCAATGTGCATTCCAATGTGTGCTGAACCCATTAGTGCCACTATGTTGTCATTAAACTGCATAAAGTATTTTTCCTTAGTCATATGGCTGGGCCACTCACCTGGTGCCCAGTACTGAGTGAATGCACACCATGTGATACCGATTGAGCAAACTGCCATTCACATGCTTTTCTAATGTGTGTGAAGTGAGTGATGGGTAGTGAGCACCACTTTTGCCAGTTCTGCCTTGTGGATGTAGTGCTGTACCTGCTGTGCCCATCGGCTCAACACTGACCACTGAATGATATTAGAATAAGTTTTATAACTTTATTATTGTGTGGATGATGGCTTATTCATTTGTTTTGTCAATAAAGGCATTGTATACGCGTATAAGAAAAGAGTATCTTCAAAGTAAGAAAAACACTCATCTGAAAGTTTACTCATATATACATTAAGTTCTATTAGAAGCACTGAAAATGTATACAGTACTTCTACTGTAATTTAATGCAAGCATGTCTGCCTTCACTTTCATTTTAAAACAAATGTTTATGTTCTTTCTTTTCCACATCTCTTTCTGGTTACAGGGTTACTTAGTGGAAATCTACCATTAGACTTGAACAACAGCATACCACTAGATACTGTGTGTTCACGTCTTCTACAGTCACTGAAAGATGAAAATCTGGAAGTGCGAGCAAAAGCAGCAGAAGCCCTCAGCTCTCTCTTCATTTCGTGAGATCTGGAAATCAGGTAATAATTACAATATCATAGTTATTTGCTTGTTGTATATTAAGTATAAAATTTCATGATTTCTGTCCTTGGATATTATTGGTTGCTGCCAAAATATTGCAGATTTTGAGGATTCATTTCTTTCTTTTTAATTGTGGAATCAGTCCAATGTTATTTGTATATACGCAAGAAACGTGGAAAATAGAAGTGTCTGGTAACCTGCATTCAAAACGTCTAGATAAAGCAGCAGGAAAATCTGCAAAGCATTTGTCACTGGCACACTGAGAGTTTAGAAAGTTCTAGTCTGTTGCTACCTAGTCATTTCATTTACTCTTATGTGACAATGGAGTGCAAGTATTAACAGAATTGCACCTTCATCAAATCGTAAAAATGTCAGTGTACATTTTTCACAAAATTTTCAGCAACTGTAAGTAGCCTACTTTTTATACACGTGTCATATCTAAAAGATCCAAAAACTTTTCTACGTTTTAATAAAATGAGATTTATTCACCATCTGTGAATTCTTTGGCATCAGCTGTATTAAGTATAGAAATATTGCCATTTGGTGAAACATGAAAATTTGTGCTGGACAGGGGCATGTACCCAGATTTCCCACTTATCATGAGTGGTCGCCTCAACCATTTCAGCTATCCATGCACACGTCCCAGATCAATCCAAATCTCTGTATTTCACAGTATCTATGCTCCTATTGCTCGTAACATTACTTGGATTCCCACAGTAGGGTCGATGAGACAAATGTGTTCCCTGTCGAATTATCATAGTTGTTTTGCCTGACTAGGCTTGCTGTACTTATTTTACAATGTCTGTTCCTTCAGACAAGTGTGCATTTATTAATTTTTTCAGGACAGCCTCAAGTTGAACTCATTATGACCAGTTTGTCTCTTTAATTGGCAAGAACATCATCAGAAACTCTGCATTTTAGAGTATGAAATTCAGTTGTTGGATTATTACTGTACTTCATACTGTAAATTCCAGAGTTTCCGATGGTGCTCTTCTTAAATTAAAGAGTGAAACTGATCATACTATGTGTGTCTTGGGGCTGTCCTGAAAAACTTAATTTCAACAGTCCCTGTTTCCCTTGCAGTCTATGCCCACTTTCGCTTCGATTTATGGTTGTCACCTTGTGAAAAACTACCAACTGATTCAATGCCTTCAGCTTGAATTTCAGTGATAGTAAGTCACCAATTGGAAACTCTTCGGATAAAAACAAGCTTTAAAGAAGCTGAGAAGAAAATATGCCAGGATCATGAATCTTTTCCAGCCTTTCTTAAGCACTTGTAATATCTACAGAGCAGTGCTGAAATTGAGGACATGAGCCATAACAAAATTTTTCAGGCTCATATCAGTACTATTTGCCATGATAGACAATGTTAAAGAAGAAATTAGATGGCTAGCCAATAACAGAAAATGGAAACCAGCAAGAACTTGTCAATGGACTATACTATTTGTGGTTGTACCAAAGCCAAGTGGAACAGTAAGTCTCTTTGGAGACTTCAGAGTGATTGTAGATACATAGCTGGAAATAAATCAGTATCTGAGGCCAGAAGAGCTCTTTAAAAAATCAGGAATGGTAAATGTTTCACAAAAATAGATTTGTTAGGTGCATACCTCAAGTTAGAACTGAATGAAGAATCCAAGATGATGTCTGTTGTCAAAACTACACATGAACTGTTCAAATATCAGAGACTAACGTTTGGCATATCAAGTGTTCCTACAATACACCTAATTTGTGGGGTCAACAAATTTTACCAATGGAATTGGGTTTGAACTGATCACAGATCACAAACCTTTGGTTTCAAGCACACAGCTGTCAGTTATGACCGTTCAGAGATGACGAAGATGGACGATCCCATTAATGGGATACAACTGTGAAATCAGGTAAAGTCCCACAGAAAAACATGCCCATATTGATGCAGTTTCAAGGTTGCTTGCCAGTCCGTATGATAGATTTAACATGTTTGAAGACTGCTGCTTGCAACTTATTTCTATTTGATCACAGAAAACTGGAGAAGTCATGAGAAGATTTGCTACTAAAATGCTTCTGCATTATTTAAAAAATGAATGGCCGAACTATTTGCCAAAGGGCAAAAAATGTTTGCAGTCCTATTTTAATAGGACTGCCATCAGCACCAATCATGGTTTATTACTTCTGCATACATATTTCATAAGAGTTATTATATCCATTACATGCCAAAGGAAAATTTTATCAACTTACAAAACCTGACAGGTTGTACACTTCAGAAACCATTAAGTAAAAGTGTAAGGGTGCTCAACCCGGTATCTATAGATCACTTCAGAGAAAGTTTAGGAAATTTAAACTGGGAAGATGTATATAATGAGCCAAATGCTAATGATAAATGCAGCATATTTCTTGATAAATTTATATCCCTTTTTGAACATTGTTTTCCAAAGAAAATTACTAAATGTAACACCACAAACTTTTCAAAGAAACCTTGGATTACTACAGGTATTAAAATGTCTTCAGAAAGAAAAAAAAACTGTATGAGACAGCAAGAACTAGTAAAGATCCAAAATTAGTTTTACATCATAAAAATTATTGTGACATACTGAGAAAATTTGTAAGGAAATCAAGAAATATGTATGTTAGAGAAGAAATTAACAACTCCAGCGATAAAATCAAATCAATATGGTATGTTGTTAGAATGGAGACAGGAAAAGTAACCACTGGGTTAGGTACTATTACTGTTAAAGAGAATGAGACCATCTTAACCAACAGTGCACAGGTAGCCAATGTATTTAACAATCACTTCTTATGTGTAGGAGAAAAAATTGGTGAGAATAGTTCAAAAGAAAAAGTTTCATCTAACAACCTCTTGTGAAATAAGGAATATTACTAAATCTTTGAAAAATAAATGTTCTGTTGGAGTAGATGACATCTCTAACAAGTTATTAAAACAATGTGGAGCAATTACAGCTGATGTTTTGAGTCACATATGTAATGCGTCACTGACTCAGTGTATTTTTCCAGACAGGTTAAAATATGCCATTGTCAGGCCTCTCTACAAAAAGGGGGAAACCACAGATGTCAATAATTACCGGCCAGTATCCTTGCTTACAGCATTTTCAAAAATCTTTGAGAAAGTAATGCACTCAGTAGTGGTTAGCCATCTCAACAGTAATGGGATACTTAGTAAATCACAGTTCGGATTTCAGAAATGCTGTTCCACTGAGACAACAATATACAATTTCACTGTCCACATGATAGAGTCTTTAAATAGTAAAATGTCACCAGTAGGAATATTCTGCGACTTATCCAAAGCATCTGATTGTGTGAACCATGACATTATGTTAGAGAAATTACAATTCTATGGTATAAATGGAACAGCATATGAGGGGTTTAAGTCATATCTACAGAACAGAAAGCAAAAAGTCTCTCTATATGCTTCAAGTGATTCAAAGGAGTTTGCCACTTCATCTGACTGTGGTGAAATTACATTAGGTGTTCCACAAGGTTCGATCATGGGTCCCCTCCTGTTCTTGATATATGTGTATGACCTCCCTTCTTATGTGAAACAAGATGCTGAACTGACACTTAATCCAGTAAAAGAAAGTGCGATAAAAATGATACAAATAAGGTCTTTGGAAAAGTTATTAATTGGTTTTCTGTGAGTGGGCTTGCTCTGAACTTTGAAAAAACACAGTACATCCAATTTTCTGCTGCAAAAAGTATAATTCCTTCAATAAACATAACACTTCAAAAGAAGTCAGTAGCCAGGGTAGAGCATACTAATTTTTTGGGTGTACATATAGATGAGAATCTTAATTGGAAAATTCATATTTTGGATCTCCTAAAGCAACTAGGTTCAGCAACTTTTGCAATTAGAATAATTGCAAATTTTGAGGATGTAGAAATTAGTAAGCTAACATACTTTGCATACTTCCACTCTCTGATGTCATATGGAATAATATTCTGCGGCAACTCAACACTTAGGCAAAAGGTATTCACTGCTCAAAAGAAATTAGTTAGAATAATGTGTGGGGTTCATAGTCACACATCTTGTAGGCATCTGTTTAAAAGGTTAGGAATCCTTACAACTGCTTCACAGTACATTTACTCTGTAATGAAATTTTTTCTCAACAACATGGACCAGTTTAAAATTAGCAGAGACATTCCTGATTACAATACGAGAAAAAAGAAAGACGTACACTACCCTTTACTTAACCTATCTTTGGCACAGAAAGGGGTACAATATGCTGCTATAAAACTTTTAGATAAATTACCAGATGAAATAAAATGTCTGACAGACAGCAGTAATAGTTTCAAAACCAAATTGAAATCATACCCCCTTGAGAACTCCTTCTATACCATAGATGAATTCTTGAATGTGAGTAAATAGATCTGGAGATATAGTATATGCATTTTGTGCCATTTAAGGGAATGGGACAGATAATAGAAATATTTAGGTATAACACTAAAATGTAAACAAAAAAAGAAAAAGAAAAAAGAGAAAAAAAAAAAACCTTGTTTCCTGTGCGCATTTCTTGTGCATTTGAAACATTCCACATCATAACGGTTTTCTGTGCTATTGATCAATGGAACCCATAACTAACAAACTAACTAACTAACTAACTAACTAACTAACTGAGGACACTTCATGATGAACACTGTGGCATCATCAAAGTGAAACAAATAATGAGAAGATAAAGCTGGTTGTCAAAAATGGTCAAAGAAATCGCTTCACAATATGAAACTTGAAACTTCCTGGCAGGTTAAAACTGTGGACCTTGCAGAACTAGCACTCCTGAAAGAAAGGATATTGAGTGAAAATCTCATTCAGGAAACATCCCCCAGGCTGTGGCTGAGCCATGTCTCCGCAATATCCTTTCTTTCAGGAGTGCTAGTTCTGCAAGGTTCACAGGAGAGCTTCTGTAAAGTTTGGAAGGTAGGAGGCGAGGTACTGGCGGAAGTAAAGCTGTGAGGACGGGGTGTGAGTTATGCTTGGGTGGCTCAGCTGGTAGAGCACTTGCCCGCGAAAGGCAAAGGTCCCGAGTTTGAGTCTCGGTCCGGCACACAGTTTTAATGTGCCAGGAAGTTTCATATCAGCGCACACTCCGCTGCAGAGTGAAAATCTTATTCTGGAAACATCCCCCAGGCTGTGGCTAAGCCATGTCTCCGCAGTATCCTTTCTTTCAGGAGTGCTAGTTCTGCAAGGTTTGCAGGAGAGCTTCTGTATAGTTTGGAAGGGAGGAGGTAAGGTACTGGCAGAAGTAAAGCTGTGAGGACGGGGCGTTTTTTTATTTTGTGTAACATGTTTCTTCCTAAGTTCAAAGACCTAGTTTTATAGGTTATCCTTTAGTCAGGTCCAGTCTTCTTTTAGTGTCAGGCTTGGGATAAAATTCTGTTCCGGTAAACGTGCAGTTATGGTGTGTGCAGCTTTTCCATTGTTCTTCTGTTGGTAAAATTTTCTGTGCTTAATGGGAAGTGAACACAACCAGTCATTAATCAGATGTTGGTAGCCAGTCATATTACTCGTTTGTAATTTTCTATGCTGTGTGACTGAAGGTAGATAGTATTTTGTTTCACTTGCAGCAATTTAAGTTTGAAAATACTATTTGTAATGACCAAGATTATAAATATCATTGGTGCTCATTGCACTTACAGTAATTTAAGCTGTGCAATGCTTGAGTGATAACTCGCTACCGTATACCATCAGCCAATCGGCTACAACTAGTGACAGTGAATTGCCAAAGAAGCACATGGCAGAAGAGTCACAGACACCATTAGCTGCACTTCAGCTCAGGTCTAAAATGAATATTTTATTTAACAGCCAATCAAATTAGTATACAGTCAGTTGATTTGCCTAAAGAAGAATCCCACATTATCTTTAAGTTCCCTTTTTATTTAACATTCAGTAGCCCATGTGTAATCAAGACACAGTACTTCATTTCTTTCATAATGCATGTGCTTGCAAAGCTGTCGGTTCTTGTCTTAAAAAATGAGTTTCTTTCAAAGCATTGAATGTAGTAATTTTAATAGAGTGTAATGTAGATTCTTTGGTGTTCTGATTCTGGAACATTCTTGGGGATTCTTGTAAAGCCTTCTCCGTATAATGATTAGCAGCTTGCATCCATGATTCGCTATCTGCTAAGACAGTAGCATCAAGTTGTCTCCACAAGCTACAAGCCCTCACCTGCCCTTGGAAGGACTCTGAACAAAACAACGGAAGAAACATTAACAATTTATATATAGAGTGGTTGTAATTAAAGGTTTGCTACTTGAGAGGCCCCATGGAAAAAAGAGTGATCATAGGACAATGAAACTTTGTGCAAACATGTGTAAGGAAATGTGGATGAGAAGTAATAATAAACTATTGAAAGAAACACATTTTAATTTCCACATGAAAGGGTAACATTTATTTAGTGCATATCATGTTAACATTCCCAATTACAAATGTTGCTCAATGTTACAAGCGTCTACATCTGTGAGTAATGTGAAATTCGTACAGTTGCCAATTCACAATTGTTTGCAGTACTGTTTGAATGGTGGTTCATGGAATATTCGGCTATTGTGACACAACTTCAGTACAGCTCGAACCCCCCTGCGGGTCCGGGGATTAGAATAGGCCCGAGGTATTCCTGCCTGTCGTAAGAGGCGACTAAAAGGAGTCCCTCCCCCTCAAGGGGGTAGTTAGCGCCTGCGTCCGGAGACGGACGGTTCCACGACCTATATTTGCGGTCATTTTGCTTTTTCACTTCTCGTTTCTTCCTTCCTTCGGTTGGTTCCTTTCTTTGCTCTTCTCCACCTCACTGTCTTCCTTACACTTTCCCCTGCAAAATGCAAAATCTCCTTGCCCTCTCATTGCCTTCTTCTCCTTGCCTTCTCATTGCCTTCTTCTCCTTGCCTTCTCATTGCCTTCTTCTCCTTGCCTTCTTCTACTTGCCTTCTTCTACTTGCCTTCTTCTACTTGCCTTCTTCTACTTGCCTTCTTCTACTTGCCTTCTTCTACTTGCCTTCTTCTACTTGCCTTCTTCTCCTTGCCTTCTTCTACTTGCCTTCTTCTCCTTGCCTTCTCTGGTCTCCGCCTCGGCGTTTGAGACAGTCTGTCCTCTCTCCCCCTCTCTCCCCCTCTCTCCCCCTCTCTCCCCCTCTCTCCCCCTCTCTCCCCCTCTCTCCCCCTCTCTCCCCCTCTCTCCCCCTCTCTCCCCCTCTCTCCCCCTCTCTCCCCCTCTCTCCCCCTCTCTCCCCCTCTCTCCCCCTCTCTCCCCCTCTCTCCCCCTCTCTCCCCCTCTCTCCCCCTCTCTCCCCCTCTCTCCCCCTCTCTCCCCCTCTCTCCCCCTCTCTCCCCCTCTCTCCCCCTCTCTCCCCCTCTCTCCCCCTCTCTCCCCCTCTCTCCCCCTCTCTCCCCCTCTCTCCCCCTCTCTCCCCCTCTCTCCCCCTCTCTCCCCCTCTCTCCCCCTCTCTCCCCCTCTCTCCCCCTCTCTCCCCCTCTCCTTTTTCCTCTTCTTCCTTCCTCCCTGTGCGCGCCTGAAGGCCAACCCACGCGTTCGCACGCGTAGCCGGTGACAGGGTAACGCGTAATTCCCCGCCCTGGGTAGACATGTAAGGCACGCGCTTACCCCCTGGTAAAGGCCAGGCCTGGGGAGGGGTGATTGCCTGAGCTGATACCTTCTGACCATGCCGATTGGTCCCTCCGTCTGTTTCTCGGGAGGTGTGACCTGAGGTGTAAACATTCACCTAAGGCGGGAGTGCCCTCTGAGAGGGTCCCCACAAGGAAGGAGCGCGCCATCGGAGACGCTGGCAATCATGGGGGATTCCTCCGCAATGGATTCCACTCCATCTCTCTCGACTTCTGCCCAAAAACGGAAACGTGACCAGCTACCAGTGACAAAAGTACTACCGCCTGCCCCACAGTTCCTCGTCGTTTCTCGATCTGAGGACGGAAAGGATTTTTCCTCTGTCAACCCTTTCGTTATCCAGAAGGGCATAGATGCCATAGCCGGATCTGTTAAATCTTGTACCAGGTTGCGTAACGGTACCTTATTACTCGAAACTGAGAGCGCCTTTCAGGCACAAAAACTGCTTCGGGCCACACTCCTGTACACGTTCCCTGTCTGGGTGGAGGCTCACCGAACTTTGAATTCGTCTCGTGGTGTGGTCTATACTAGATCCCTCGACGGCTTGACTGACGAGGAGATTCAATCTTTCCTCGCTGAGCAGGGCGTGACGGCTGTCCATAGGGTCATGAAAAAGGTCAACAATGACCTTGTACCGACCCGGACACTTTTCTTGACCTTTGATAGTGTTAAGCTGCCATCGCGCATCAAGGCGGGCTACGAGGTTATTTCTGTTCGCCCCTATGTCCCGACACCTATGCGCTGCTACCAGTGTCAGCGTTTCAATCACACTCGACAGTTTTGTTCCAATGCGGCTAAATGTGTCACTTGTGGCAGGGATGCCCATGAGGGTGACTGTCCACCTCCGTCTCCTCGTTGTGTGAACTGTCAGGGTGACCATGCCGCATCCTCCCGCGACTGTCCTGTCTATAAGGAAGAACGCTGTATCCAAGAAATTCGGGTCAAAGAGAAAGTGTCTACCTCGGCTGCTCGCAAGCTATTGGCTAGTAGGAAGCCCAAGCTGCTCCCAGCGGGGAAATACAGTACTGTCCTCGCCTCTCCTCGGACTACCAGGGAGGTGGCAACCCAGACATGCGATCTGACCTTCAGCACCACGGTCGTGCGTTCGGCCAGTGCTAAGATCGCGCGGTCGACGTCTCCTCTTCCTCCCATCACCCCACAGGCACCAGCCCCTTCATCAGCTTCTGCTAAGACGAAGACCCAGAAGTCATGCACGGGCCTTCAAGAAGGAACCGTCCCGTGCAGACTTCCTACGTACCTCGACCTCCCAGCCTTCGACCGGTACTTCCACCAAACGACCTTCCAAGAAGGCAAATAGGAAGCACAGTTCTCCTTCTCCGCCACGGCGCATTTCTTCTCCTGCGCCACCCAGCGGTTGCCGCCCCAGGCCGTCATCCGTTTCGCCTGGCCGCACCGCTGGTAGCCGAACATCTGGCCGTTCACCGGCGGAGGAAGCTCCCCCTCCCGGCCATCTTTCCAAGATGGCCGATGAACCTATAGACCCAATGGACGATGACTGTCCGCCTACTGATAGCGGCGGCAGTGCTCGCTCGAAGCCAGGCCCTCAGCGGCCTTCGAGGTGACCCCTTCTTTCATCTTCCTTTTTCTTTTCTTACGATGGCACTTATTCACTGGAATATTCGCAGCATTCGCTCCAACCGAGAGGACTTGAAGTTGCTGCTCCGCTTGCACCGTCTGCTCGTCGTCGCCCTCCAGGAAACGAAGCTACGCCCTTGCGATCAAATTGCCTTGGCACAGTACACCTCTGTGCGTTTTGACCTACCCCCTGTGGTAGGTATCCCAGCTCATGGAGGGGTTATGTTGCTGGTCCAGGATGATATTTACTACGATCCCATCACGTTGCACACCAGCCTGCAGGCAGTTGCCATCCGCATTACTCTCCCCACTTTTACATTTTCCATTTGTACCGTTTACACTCCATCGTCGTCTGCCGTTACCAGGGCAGACATGATGCAACTTATTGCTCAGCTACCTGCACCATTTTTGTTAACTGGAGACTTCAATGCCCACCATCCCCTTTGGGGCTCTCCAGCATCCTGCCCGAGGGGCTCCCTGTTAACAGACCTTTTCAACCAGCTCAATCTTGTCTGCCTCAATACTGGCGCCCCTACTTTTCTTTCGGACACATCTCACACCTATTCCCATTTAGACCTCTCTATATGTACTCCCCAACTTGCACGCCGGTTCGAGTGGTATGCACTTTCTGATACATATTCGAGCGACCACTTCCATCTCCTGCAGCATACCCCCTCTCCGTGCTCATCTAGTTGGAACATCTCCAAAGCAGACTGGGGGCTCTTCTCTTCCAGGGCGACCTTTCAGGATCAAACATTCCCAAGCTGCGATAGTCAGGTCGCACACCTCACGGAAGTCATTCTCACTGCTGCTGAATATTCTATCCCTCACCCTACTTCTTCTCCACGTCGCGTACCGGTCCCCTGGTGGACCGCGGCATGTAGAGATGCTTTACGTGCTCGTCGACGTGCTCTACGCACCTTTAAACGCCAGCCTACAGTGGTGAATTGTATCAATTATAAGCGATTACGTGCACAGTGTCGTCGTATTATTAAAGAAAGCAAGAAAGCCAGCTGGGCTGCTTTCACAAGCACCTTCAACAGTTTTACTCCTTCTTCTGTTGTCTGGGGTAGCCTGCGCCGGCTATCTGGCACTAAGGTCCACTCACCAGTTTCTGGCTTGACGGTCGCGAATGACGTCCTTGTGGCCCCTGAGGCTGTCTCCAATGCCTTCGGCCGCTTTTTCGCAGAGGTTTCGAGCTCCACTCATTACCACCCTGCCTTCCTCCCCCGCAAACAGGCAGAGGAGGCTAGGCCACTTAACTTCCGCTCCTCGAATCGTGAAAGTTATAATGCCCCATTCACCATGCGGGAACTCGAAAACGCACTTGGCCGAACACGGTCCTCCGCTCCAGGGCCTGATTCTATTCATATTCAGATGCTGCAGAACCTTTCTCCTGCGGGTAAAGATTTTCTTCTTCGTACTTACAATCGCATCTGGATTGAGGGACATGTTCCCGCATGCTGGCGCGAGTCTATTGTTGTCCCGATTCCTAAGCCGGGGAAGGACAAGCACTTGCCTTCCAGTTATCGACCCATCTCGCTTACCAGCTGTGTCTGTAAAGTGATGGAGCGAATGGTTAACTCTCGATTGGTTTGGCTGCTTGAGTCTTGCCGCCTACTTACCAATGTACAATGTGGATTTCGTAGGCGCCGCTCTGCTGTTGACCATCTGGTTACCTTGTCGACCTTCATTATGAATAACTTCTTGCGGAAGTGCCCGACCGCGGCTGTGTTCTTTGATTTGTAGAAGGCTTACGACACCTGTTGGAGGGCGGGCATTCTCCGCACCATGCATACATGGGGCCTTCGCGGTCGCCTCCCTCTTTTTATTCGTTCCTTTTTAATGGATCGACAGTTCAGGGTACGTGTGGGTTCTGTCCTGTCAGACACCTTTCGCCAGGAGAATGGGGTGCCTCAGGGCTCAGTTTTGAGTGTCGCTCTCTTCGCCATAGCGATCAATCCAATAATGGATTGCCTCCCAGCTGATGTATCAGGCTCCCTTTTCGTGGATGATTTTACCATCTATTGCAGCGCGCAGCGTACGTGTCTCCTGGAGCGCTGTCTTCAGCGTTCTCTTGACCGTCTTTACTCCTGGAGTGTCGCCAATGGCTTCCGTTTTTCTGCCGAGAAGACGGTCTGTATTAACTTCTGGCGCTACAAAGAGTTTCTCCCACCGTCCTTAAGACTCGGTCCCGTTGCTCTCCCATTCGTGGAGACAACAAAATTTTTAGGTCTTACATTTGACAGGAAACTTAGTTGGTCTCCACATGTGTCATATTTGGCTGCCCGTTGTACCCGTTCTCTAAATGTCCTCCGTGTTCTCAGTGGTATGTTGTGGGGAGCGGATCGAACCGTCCTACTTCGCCTATATCGGTCGATCGTCCGCTCCAAGCTGGATTATGGGAGCTTCGTATACTCCTCTGCACGGCCATCCATCTCACGCCGCCTCAACTCCATACAACATCGGGGTTTACGACTTGCGATCGGAGCGTTTTATACTAGTCCCGTCGAGAGTCTTCATGCTGACGCTGGTGAGTTGCCACTCACCTACCGGCGCGATATACTGCTTTGTCGGTATGCCTGTCGGCTACTGGCAATGCCCGACCACCCGTCTTATCGTTCCTTTTTTGATGACTCTCTCGACAGTCAATACGGGTTGTATGTCTCTGCCCTGCTACCCCCTGGAGTTCGCTTTCGTCGCCTCCTTCAACACCTTAATTTTTCACTCCCTGCAACCTTTCGAGTGGGCGAGAGCCACACGCCACCTTGGCTCCAGGCTCAGGTTCGCGTCCACCTTGACCTCTGCTCGCTCCCGAAGGAGGTTACCCCCGGTTCGGTCTACCACTCCCGTTTTGTCGAACTTCGTTCGAAGTTCATTAATATGACCTTCATTTATACAGATGGCTCTAAGACCAATGACGGGGTCGGGTGTTCTTTTATTGTCGGGGCACAAAGTTTCAAATACCGGCTCCATGGCCATTGTTCGGTCTTCACAACTGAGCTCTTTGCCCTCTACCAGGCTGTTCTTTACATCTGCCGCCACCGACATTCTGCTTATGTCATCTGCTCCGATTCGCTGAGCGCTATCCAGAGCCTCAGTGATCCGTACCCGGTTCACCCTTTCGTGCACCGGATCCAACGCTCTCTTCAGCAGCTGGTGGACGTCGGTTCTCCGGTTAGCTTTATGTGGGTTCCTGGCCATGTCGGTATCCCCGGGAACAAAGCTGCAGATGCCGCGGCCAAGGCTGCGGTCCTCCAGCCTCGGACAGCTTCTTGTTGTGTCCCTTCGTCAGATTGTAGCAGGGTAATTTGTCGGCGCATTTTATCGTTGTGGCATGCCGATTGGGCTGCACTTACAGACAACAAGCTTCGGGCCTTAAAACCTCTTCCCGTGGCTTGGACGTCCTCCTCACGCCCTTCTCGGCGGGAGGAGGTAGTTTTGACCCGGTTACGAATTGGACACTGCCGGTTCAGCCATCGCCATCTGCTGACGGCTGCGCCGGCGCCGTTCTGCTCATTTGGGCAATTGCTGACGGTCCGCCACATTTTAACGTCTTGTCCGGATTTTAACACCCTGCGTCTTGATCTTGGCCTGCCCTGTACTGTAGAAGCCATTTTAGCGGATGACCCACGAGCAGCTGCTCGCGTTCTTCATTTTATCAATTTGACAACCCTCTCAAAGGACATTTGATTATGCTGTTTTCTTTTTTAATCCTATGCCTGTCAGTCTGTCTTTTATCGTGTTTTCCGTTTTGTTGCTGTTTTAAACTTGTGACTCGCGGTGCATTCCTAACGTAGTCTGGGCGCTAATGACCGTTGAAGTTGTGCGCCCTAAAGCTCGAAGATCACTCATTGCGTCCAGCATTTTCAGCCATGGCAACAGGCAACACTAACTTCAGCAATTTATGGTACGATTGGCCAACGGCCTCTCCTGGGAGCGATTACCAAATCACCAGCTAATTCAAACTTCCAAATCATGTTCTTCTACCTCCTCATATTTCCTTAATGCACCAATGCCCAAGAAGAGCAATGTTACTGTTTCTGTTGGTTTGATCAAACAGTTTTACATGTAAAGCTTAGCCCACATTGTCCAGTCACATTTTGACTGTTTGCAAGGGTAACATATTTATTCTTCTGTTTCATCCATATGTCTCCATGCCAGTAATGGCACCTAACAGCAAGTAATAATACTAACACTATTCCTGTAAGGTTGGGTACCCAAAAGGTAAATAGTTTTCCATCTACATGGCTCAAGTAGCGAAAGTATAATTGTAACCTCTCTGTACATTCAAACTTTCCTCTTATTGAAACTTCCTGGCAGATTAAAACTGTGTGCCGGACCGAGGCTCGAACTCAGGATCTTTGCCTTTCGTGGGCAACTGCTCTACCATCTGAGCTACCCAAGCACAACTCGCACCCCGTCCTCATAGTTTCATACCTCGTCTCCTTCCTTCCAAACTTCACAGAAGCACTTCTTGTTTTTTATGAGACATTTCATAGATAATTTAGATAAACATTTCAAAATCACTCTTGTGAATTTGGCTCTGCTGTTAAATGTGGAAATATAGTTCCATTTCAGTGTTCCAATCATATTCTGTTATGAGGATAGTCTTGACAAACATCATACCACTGTGTAAATGTCATAAGTCTCGCGGTCAGAGGCAGATGGTGATCACTCTGAGGAGATTGGTCAGACTGAATTTGAGTTTGGACAATATGCTGTCTGAGTTGGACACTATTCAGCACCGTTTATCTCCTCTGATTGCAAGCTTCGTGCATGCTTTGATTTTTGTTGTATGTTGTGGTACGATGTAGTTTTGAACATAGCTCGTCTACTTGGGAGTTGAGTACCATAACCACTTACCCCCAGTGCCACTTGACTTCCCGTGTGTTCTATATGGCACTTCTTGTTCTTGGACCATTCTATGTTTCTATTTTACTTTTTTTTCCGGAGTCCAATATGCCTTCCTGTTTTCATGCTTGATCTGTGTTCAGTTTTTGACAGACCCACTGGGCCCTCTTACCACTAAATCTGAGGGTGGTGCGATGGGGAATTTCCCTTGTCAGAAATATCTTTGCGTCCTTCTTAAATACTTTATGCAGTGCTGATATGTGGTAAATGAGCGTGAGGAGTACTGTATTATTTTCAAAGAACAGTCGAGGTTCTTGGAACTAATTACTGACTAAAAGTTTACTTATCTGCAGCATCTGATTGTCGTGATTCAAAACTTGAGCTGTAGTGCAGATCATGGAGAAACAGATATGGTTTGTCTGCTTCAGTTGTTCAGAGCTTCTGTATTATCCCTGCTGTCACGAGACCATCATATTTTAAAAGATGCAGTCAGCCATGACTGCACTGTGTTATTGTCCTCTAGAGAATTTGTGATCAGCTGCATTTTCAGCCTCTGCAGTGTGTGTGATGTGCTGTAGTTTTACATAAGGGTGTATCTTCTCAAAGTGCAGAAAGTGTACATAATATACATTCCCATACCTCATTGCATGTAATGCATTGCATTGGCATTTACTCAGAGAGGAGGAATTTAAATTATTTTTCAACAGGTGTGCCAAATGTGTGGTTTTTTTTCCCCTATTGAGGTCAGAATAAAAAGTCTCCTCAGCTCTGTAAGAGACTAGGAACTGTATAAATAATGCACTCCCTATCTAATTTTTAAGTGTACATTTTAGGTGTTTTAGATGCTGGTTCTCTAAATTTCCTCGGTAGCGATTCACGAAAAGAACGCCTCCCACCTGAGTTCCTGAAGCATTTCCGTAACACTCGCATGATGATCAAACCTACCAGTAACAAAACTAGCAGCCTGCCTCTGAATTGCTTCTATGTCCTCCCTCAATCTGACCTGATAGGGTTCCCAAACGCTCGAGCAGTACTCAAGAATAGGTCGTATTAGTGTTTTATAAGCGGTCTCCTTTACAGATGAACCACATTTTACCAAAATTCTACCAATGACTATCCGCCTTCCCCACAACTGCCATTACATGCTTTTCCCACTTCATATCGCTCTGCAATGTTACGCCCAAATATTTAATCAACGTGACTGTGTCAAGCACCACACTACTAATGGAGTATTCAAACATTACAGGATTGTTTTTCCTATTCATCTGCATTAATTTACATTTATCTATATTTAGAGTTAGCTGTCATTCTTTACATAATCACAAATTCTGTCAAAGTCATCTTGCATCCTCCTAAAGTCACTCAACGACGACACCTTCTCGTACACCACAGCATCATCAGCAAACAGCCGCACATTGCTATCCATACTATCCGAAAGATCATTTATGTAGATAGAAAACAACAGCGGACCTACCACACTTCCCTGGGGCACTCCAGATGATACCCTCACCTCCGATGAAGACTCACCATTGAGGACAACGTACTGGGCTCTTTTACTTAAGAAGTCTTCAAGCCACTCACATATTTGGGAACCAATCCCATATGCTTGTACATTAGTTAGGAGTCTGCAGTGGGGCACCGAGTCAAACGCTTTCCGGAAGTCAAGGAATATGGCATCCGTCTGATACCCTTCATCCATGGTTCGCAAGATATCATGTGAAAAAAGGGTGAGTTGCGTTTCGCAGGAGCGATGCTTTCTAAAGCCGTGCTGCTGCATGGACAGCAACTTCTCTGTCTCAAGAAAATTCATTATATTCGAACTGAGAATATGTTCAAGAATCCTGCAACAAACCGATGTTAAGGATATTGCTCTGTAATTTTGAGGATCCGTCCTTCTACCCTTCTTATATACAGGCGACACCTGCACTTTTTTCCAGTCGCTCGTAACTTTACGTTGGGCAAGAGATTCACTATAAATGCAAGCTGAGTAAGGAGCCAATGCAGTAGAGTACTCTCTGTAAAACCAAATTGGAATCCCATCAGGACCTGGCGATTTATTTATTTTCAACCCATTCAGCTGCTTCACAACCCCAAGGATGTCTATCACTATGTCCTCCATACGAGAATCTGTACGAGACTCAAACGCCGGTATGTTTGTACGATCCTCCTGCGTGAAAGATTTCTCAAATGCTAAATTTAAAATTTCAGCTATCATTTTGCTGTCTTCCGTTGCCAGCACACTGATCAGTGAGTGACTGGGTGGAAGCCTTCGACCCGCTTACCGATTTTATGTAAGACCAGAATTTCCTTGGGTTTTCAACAAGATCTTTTGCTAAGGTATGAAGGTGGTAGTGGTTGTCTGCTTCGTGCATCGCTCTTTTTACAGCAGCACGAATCTACTAACTTTTGCCTGTCCTCATTCTCCCGATCTTTCTTGTACTGCGAGTGAACTGTCTTTGCTTCCTGAGCATTCTCCGAATTGCGCTGTTAAATCACGGTGGGTCTTTTCTGTCCGTTACCCATTTTTTCGGCACATACTTGTCCAATGCGTGATTTACAATGTGTTTAAAATTTGCCCATAATTATTCCACGTCCATCGTACCAGAAGTAAATGAAGTCGATTCATTTACTAAGTGGGATGCTCTTTCTACTAAGAACACTCTCCTAGCCTTCTTGACTGACTTTTTAACTTTCGTAACCATAATCGTAATGACAACATCATGATTACTAATCCCTGTCTCAACACTGACACCGTCAATGAGGTATGGTCTGTTCGTGGCTACCAGATCTAAAATATTTCCACTATGCATTGGCTGTCGATTTAGCTGCTCAAGACAGTTTTCAGATAATGTGTTCAAAAGTAATTCACACAACAGCTTGTCTGTACCAACTCTAATGAATCCATAGACATCCCAGTCTATACTAGGTAGGTTGAAGTCGCCTCTGTCTAATATAGCATGATCTGGGTACTTCTGCGATACAGAGTGTAGACTCCCTCGGAATGATTCTAGAACTGTCACGGCGGAACCTGGTGGCCGGTAATAACACCCAACAATTAACTTTATTCTCCTAGCCCTGTTAAACGTGTCCAGATAACTTCACAATCACACTCTACTTTCAGAACTTGCTATCTCAGGGTTCAGCCAGGTCTCAGTCCCGAGAATAATTTGCGTGCCACACGCTTCCTGGAGGGCAGTAAATTCAGGAACTTTATTCGGAACACTCTGAAAATTTACTGCTAATATCTTGATAGCTGAAGTGTCTTTACACTGAGCGCGTCCTGATTTCCCTGCCTGCATGTCGACTGGTGGTGTCCATCAGGACACCTCGCACTACTGCCTAGCCTAAAAAAACCCATGTGCACGCCACAAGTACTCTGCTACCCAAGTAGCCACTTCCTTTGTGTAGTGCACCCCTGACCTATCTAGGGGCGTTCTATAGTTCCCCACCCAATAGTGGAAGTCTAGAAATCTGCTGCCAAGACCATCAGAGTCGATGAAGCCTCTGGTTGAGACCCTCCACTCGGCTCCAAACCAAAGGACCCCAATCCACTCTGGGAACGATGCTGCAAATAGAAAGCTCTGCTTGCACCCCGCGTGCGAGGCCAGTGGTCTTCACCAAATCCGCCAGCCGCCTGTACGAACTGAGGATCGCCTCAGAACCCAAGCGACAGGCATCATTGGTACCGATGTGAGCAACTACTTACAGACGACTGCACCACTTACACTCAATAACTGCAGGCAAGTCTGCCTCCACATCTTGGATGAGGCCCCCCCGGCAGACAAACCGAGTGCACGTTGGAACTCTTTCCAGGCCTGTACGTTATTTCCCTAAGGGGCCCCATCACTCGCCTAACGTTGGAGCTCCCAATAACCAGCAAGCCTTTGCCCCCATGTGCCTGCTCGGGCCCTACTGAAGGAGCAGCCACCTGCCCACTGACAGGATCAACGGGTGAGGCCAGCCGGCCAGCCTCCACATTGACCCTCCGCCTCGAGCGACACGAACGTGTTGCAGTCCGCCACTCACCCTGAGGTCAGGGCGGCCTCAACACGCCGAGTACACTAGAAGGTTCCTCGGCGGCTGAGACAGCGGACGCAGCAAGCGACACCTGGGGTGTCTCAAGCAATGCGCCAGACCCTCTGCTGTCACTGCACCTCGAGGCAGCAGCCCTACACCTCGAGGCAGCAGCCTGAAGGCGGCTGACCATGGCCAACAGCACGCTCAGCTGCTCGCGAACCGCAGCCAGTTCCTCCTGCACCCGCAGACAGCACGCACACACCCTATTCATCCTTCTGCTAATATCTGGACATATAGAGTTGCGACAAATAAAACAGCAATATGCGACTGCACAGTTGTGTCACTAGCGCCAGACTGAGCTGCGATATATGAACAATTACTTATGAACTAAGCAATCAAATGACCACAACTATGCCACTATACAGATATTACAATGCGATCCTACCCCTCTCTTAGTAGAAATGACAACCGCCTAAGCGATGTTACACTCTACCGTTATTAAAATTTGATACTACCCCTATCTAATTTGAAAATACGCAAAGATCCGAAAAATTTCACCACGCAAGCACACAAACACACAAAGTAATTTGAATTAAACCTGCGGAACTAATACAAAAAACTGAATATACGACTAGTTTCTGCTACTGCTGCTCGCACACGTCACTCTGCAAGCACAGATGAAACTGCACTGGCCTCTGTCTGCTGCTAACTTTCCGATCTGCGTACCATTATCTTCACTACAATTGTAATTACTATTTATCTTCCACTCAAGTCTATTCCTGGAACCATTTTTTGTTTTCCCATCTCTCCAAGTAATTGCCAACATGCATTGCAGAGGAAACAGTTTCTGAATAGTTTTTCCATTAAACATCTCTCACTACCAGAGGTAGTGCTGGTAAAACAAAATGATTCTAAGCTTTCCTTTTTCATATACCTTCGAAGCTTAGATTTCAAAACACTGTTTACTTTTGCAGAAGACTGAAGGTCATATTTACTTTTCTGTTTTATTCCTTAATACTGAACATAAAGTCGGTGTCTTCGGATGTATTGAATTCAGAAACTGATCAATTGTTTCTATGACTTCATTGTTAGTTTGCACTAGTTTCTTTTCAGTACATTAGTTTATCTTACTGTAGTTGATTTCCAAGCCTACCATCAAACTTACTTTATTGAGGTCCCCCATTAATTGTTGACGTTTATCTTTACTAGAAGACTACGAACAATACCAATGGCAAAATGAAGAAGACTCCTATATGTTCCATTAAGATGTATTGCATATTTATTTTCCCATTTCAGGAATCTGAAATAATCATGTGGGACTGCTGAGAATAGTTTAAATTATGTGAAATCTACTTGTCCTCCTCTTTTCAATTCTAAATTCCTTAATATATTGAATATATCTATTCATATTGTAAATTAAAGTACCCAGCTGTGTTTTTCCATCTCTATGTGAAGGCTAATTTACTCAACAGTTGCAGGACTTTTGATACAGTTTTCACTGACAAGTAGACTGATTCATGAGGAAGGTTTGTGCATATAATTCATTACTGATTTAGTAGACAAGCTTTTTAGCTGTAGCTATCTAGTGAGCTGTGCAGAGCCAGGGTAGGTTGCTAGTTCACTGATAAAGCCACTGCTATTTTCTGATTAAAATATGCTTTTGTTTGTAATTAGTAATAATTTTAATTGAAAACTTGTATACTACACAAAGTAGGCTGATAGGTGTATAGCTTTTTACCTCTTGACAGTCTCTCTTCTTGTGTAGTAGACTAATTAAAGCATTGATCTAGTTTTTTAAAATTGTCTTCCTCTGCAAACATTATATACACAGTTTGCAAGTACGTTTTGTTCAATTCAGCAAATGTTGCCGAAACAATTTGGATAATCACTGGGACAGTCTAGAAGCTAAAGCTCCTAGCAAAGGTAAGGTCTGTTTTTGTGTGTACTGTGATCATATAAGCTGTGGCAGGAGATTAGAGTGGCAGTTTCCCGCTGCAGAGCACGTGGCTGGCAGCTGCTATTGGGCCGTGGCGAGCGGCTAGTGTGTACGCAGCGTTGGAAAAACCCAAGTGGATGCTTGGCAGGGGCACATATGGCCGAGTTTGGGCTCTTGGAGAAATTTATATGCCACAGAAAATTGATAAAAACAGAACTAAAAGGGACACGAAGGTTCAAGTTGGCACTCATGGACAGAAAAATATGTAAAGCTAAATTATCTAGATGTGCCACAAAAATATATAATAGTTTGTTGTCTTAAAAATTGTAAATTTATTAAAGTTCAAAAGCTAATATCTCAGCAATGCTCTGGCCGATTAATATGAACAAAGTGTCTATGGATGCAGCTAGTAGAGGTGCATCAAGCAATCATAGATAATTTAGAAAAACATGCACCAACTTTGAATTACAGGTCAGAATATGGGATTCAACTGAGAGAAACTGTGTTTTTGGTAATAAATGAATTTAAAGAGACGAAACCAGCGGCAGTAAAGTTTAAAGAGGTTGATGAGTAATTAAGTATGTATTTGTATTTATTTATTTTAAGTATCAAAAATCTGGAAAAAGCAATATCATGCCACAAGACCATTGTTTGTGAAAAAACAGTAGCAGATACAAAAAAGTGGACTTTTAATTGTTATTGCCTGAAAAATTTCCATATTTTTCAATATATCATATGTGTTTTTGTATTTAGTTTTAGAATATTCATAATTTTTTTCAAACATTGTTTTGAGTTATACAGTCGTTTCAAGGGTGGATAGGGCAGCCATCTTTGAGGACACTTGAGTTTGATGAGGCTAAGAGCTGGACGTAGCGTCCATCTAGGGGTAGTAGTGGGTTGGTAGCCACCTTCGGGGACAAGTATGTACATAGCGATGTTTGAAAGCGATCAATTGGAGCGCAATATAGTTGTTTAGGACAGCAGACAACAGTGTATTTTGTGAACTGTGAACAGACTGTCGAGTGCCGTTATAGTGACATTTGAATTTTATAGTGAAGTGTTGCAGCATCAGTTATTAACAGCTGCCCTTACATAAGAGTCCCTCAGACTGCATTTTAAGTGTTTAGTGAATATATTGAAGAAAAATAAACTACTTGTTCAAATTATAAATCAACGTGAGTGACTCAATATTTTTAAATTTCACCTTAATACGTGCCTGCATTGTTTTTTTTATATTTTATTTCAGCTTGAAAATTGAGTTTACGATAGGTGTGAGCTGTCACCCTGACAAGAAACATAGCCAAACATTGAGACCAGCCACATCTCTGGGCCACTCAATTAAGCTGAGTGTTGAATGCAACAGGTATATATGTTGCCGTGCCATAGCAGGTGGGGCTCGAACCAAACAATTCAAACTTCAGTGTGTAGTGCCCAGTACCATAATAATAATCCTGGACGAGCCCCCAAATATTGCGCTCCACTTGATTGCTTTCAAATGTTGCTACATACATACTTGTTTCCGAATGTGGCTACCAACCCACTACTACCCCCAGATGGGCACCACGTCCAGCTCTTAGCCTTGCTCAAACTCATCTGTCCTCAAAGATTGCTGCCCTAGCCATCCTCGAAATGACTGCATAACTCAAAACAATGTTTGACAAAAATAATGAATATTCTAAAACTAAATAAAAAAACACATATGATATATTGAAAAATATGGAAATTTTCCAGGCAATAACAATTTAAAGTCCAATTTTTTGTATCTGCTACTGTCTTTCACAAACAATGGTCTTGTGGCATGATATTGCTTTTTCCAGATTTTTGATACTTAACATAAATAAATGGCATGGTATTGCTTTTTCCATATTTTTGATACTTAACATAAATAAATACAAATACATACTTAATTACTCATCTACCTCTTTAAACTTTACTGCCACTAGTTTCGTCTCTTTAAATTCATTTATTACCAAAAACACAGATTCTCTCAGTTGAATCCCATATTCCGACCTGTCATTCAAAATTGGTATGTTTTGCTAAATTGGCTATGATTGCTTGATGCAACTGTACTAGGTGCATCTGTAGACACTTTGTTCATATTAATCGGCCAGAGCATTGCCGAGATATTAACAAATTTACTATTTTTAAGACAACAGTAACTTTTAAACTATTAAATATTTTTATGGCGCATCTAGGTAATTTAGCTTTACATATTTTTCTGTCCATGAGTGCCAACTTGAACCTTCGTGTCACTTTTAGTTCAGTTTTTATCAATTTTTCTGTGGCATATAAATTTCTCCAAGAGCACAAACATGGCCATATGTGCCCCTGCCAAGCATCCACTTGGGTTTTTCTAACGTCACATACATGCTAAGCGCTCGCCATGGCCCCATAGCAACCACCAGCCATGTGCTCTGCAGCAGGAAACTGTCACTCTAATCTCCTGCCACAGCTTGTACACTCACAGTATACAAGTAACATGTTTTCTCTCATCTTACTTGCCTGTGTAGAAGTCTTTCAACCTTTGTTGTAAAAATGATCTTACAAGGAAACATTACCAACCTGACCTCACATTTTAAGTATTAAAAAACCACACATGCAAGATGTCAGCTCCAGTAATCGATCCCACGTGAAAATTTGGGCCATAATTCTGATAGTACACAGTTATAGTCCTCAGAAGTTACAACTTTTAAACTTTTAAGCATGTTGGTCGTTTGTCACTCGCTTCACGCCACTACAGCCACCTAACGCCCGGGCATGACGTACTATACAGCAGAGTGAGTAAGAGGTTTGTGAATTACTGTTTTGACACTGGTAACACCCTTTGATCATTGTGCACATTTTCTGAAGTGTAACTGGTGGCAGAGTTTTCATTACTTCGAACTTTTTTTGTTGTTGTGATTCACAAGTCTGGTGTATACGACCCGGGACAACCTGGAGTTTCAGGAAAAACCAAGAATTGTTTCATCTGGGAGAAAACCGGGATAAACTCAGGAATTTCGTAGAATTCCGGGAATTTTCCATTGTTTTAGTTTCCAATTAAATTTTTGTAATTTTGACTGGTTAAGACCATTACTCTAACAAAGGATATTACTGTATTTCGCTACTGCAGAATAATATTGTTGTTGTTGTGGTCTTCAGTCCTGAGACTGCGTTGATGCAGCTCTCCATGCTACTCTATCCTATGCAAGCTTCTTCATCTCCCAGTACCTACTGCAGCCTACACCCTTCTGAATCTGCTTAGTGTATTCATCTCTTCGTCTCCCTCTATGATTTTTACCCTCCACACTGCCCTCCAGTACCAAATTGGTGATCCCTTGATGCCTCAGAACATGTCCTACCAACCGATCCCTTCTTCTAATCAACAGACCTGGATCTAGAGGTCAGGGGGTAACCTGGGTATCTGCCCCAGACGGCGATTCATATTCTTGAGGAAAAAAACCTTATTTCACAAAGTGCCTAGCATCCAGGGCACATTGGTCTATGAACTATTCATATGATTTTGAAATGCATCCCTGTTCATTTTTGAACATTTTTGAGCACATTCTAAGTTGATTTCTCAATGAATCGCATGTTGATTTTTGAATGCGAGCATAGTGTACATGATTTCTCTGCCACTGGAATCCCCATCAAATCTAGAAATAACTCTTCCTGCAGACAAAAGGGGGCAGGGCTATACGAGCTGAGCAGAATAAAGCAGAACGGGTGAATGCCAGTCGCTGTTTATGTGGTTGACTGGATTTGTGAATGATCAGTGTTGTTACAATTACTTATGAAATTCATAGATTCAGACTACCAGAGTGGAAATAAATGACAAACATGAATAACAGGTAAGAAAGATTATGTATTGCCTTCTTGGTATATCCAAGAAAATAAAATTTTGACAAAATTTTTGGCCAGACTGTTAAACTAGTAAGGGCCACTTGTACAGTCCCCAGCTAGCAGCCGCTTTAGTTCTATTCTGGAAGTAGAGCAGAAAAGGCATTGTACAAACACGTAATAATGCCTAACTGTAGAATAAACACGAGATAACTAAACCGTGGATTGTGGCAGGGTTAGTGAAGTTAACCAGAGAATAAGTCTTGACACTTGCAGGAATAGTTACAGAATTAGTGATGACAAGATTGTTTGTTAGAATGAGGAGGGAGAAGAAACAGGGACATCACACAAATTACGGAAGAATATGACGATTCCAAATTTATATAAAAATTTCATACTACTACTTTCCGATCTCGTGCTTCAGAAGCTGGAGCGTATGAATGAAATGTGAAACTATTTCTTAACTTCAAGATTTTTGCTTGTAGTTGGCCCAGTAGGCATTTGATATTGGTACTTTGTGAATTATATTTTGTAGTGTTAGAAAAATTACCATTCGTGCCAAAACAGTCTCGTTTATTTGGTGTTTGTTACAATTGCTGCAATATTAGGCAGGCCTATTTCATTTTATCTAGCAGACAGTGACAATATACACATAATCAGATCACTATCTAGTATTTCCCAATTTCTGAAATATCATAGATCTGGGGCTAGTACAGAACAGTCTGCATTGTAGTGGGGAGGTGAATAGTCTCTATGTGACATGTGTTTACGTTTAGTGATTTTGCTGTTTCCTCTTCGTTTATTGCTCTCACGTCAAATGAAAACAAAACAGATTTCTGTGACCAGGAACTATTGAATGAATTAAAATACATTCACATAACTACAGAAGGCTAAAAAATGTTTTTATTTTTACCTTTCTGACCATCAGACATTAATCGCCTTGCAGAACAATGAAGTTATTTTTTTCGATTTGTTAAAGAAATTTGGCGTTTATTAATATTTTCTGCTGAGTCTGTCAATTTATTTGAAATTTGGTGTTTAATTCCACACTATTGGCAAGTTTCAACTGTTTGGTGCAGTTCAAGTGCATGTTTTCATCTTCTATCACATGTGGCAATATGCCATAATAAAGAATCAAACATGAGATAATACAGTACTGGTACTCCAAGAAAATTTACATCCGAATCTAGACACATGAATGAGCACTTTAAGCTGAATTATGCATTTTAATATGGTTCATGAAGTACCGATGCTCTTGGAGTATCCTCTGATGTCTTGTTTATTTTATGGCATAATGTAAGATCTTTTAATGTTTTACTCTTAGGAACATAAGGGCTTCCTGCATTGTCATAGCTGTGCAAGCGCAGTGATACCTGTTATCTGGACCTCTCTGACAACTGCTGAAATGAACCTGTTTCTAACATGTCGCGGCAAAATGTTGCAAATAGTTGTTTGAAAAGCATTACTTTCAAAGTAAATTTCCTTTCACACAAGATGAACTATATGCAAGAATGTAGTCGACACTCTGATTACATCCATATAGAAGAATTTCAAGTCCAGAAGATCAGACATTTACGTCATCGTTAAAAATTTTGCTGACACATTTGTGTGATCTATCTTAAAGTGTAAAATGCACAAAAAAGATCAACACTATATGTGAAAGTGTTGCTTCTTGTGCTTTTCCTGTTTGTGTGTTCACGCTACTTAACAGTGATGTTGCTGTTGGCTGACTTACATCACATGTCCTATGCTCTGAATATCCTCTGTCATCGACTAGCGAGATCGTGTGACATGAGCTATGACTGGCTTACAAAAGCACATTGCAATCTAGATTTCAATGCTTCGGAAAGTAACGTGCGGTGTTTGGTGGAATTCGAATTTATACTTTTGTAATATGAAAATATGCAATGTACATGTTGCTGTACATCAAAGATCTTTCCTTAACGTGTTTTTCCCCTGAGTTTCATTTTCTAAAGTGCTGTGAAATTCTACACCAGTGTACAAAACCATAACCATTCAAAGGAGTGATAATTTATATACTTTTGAGGGAAAGTATACTGTCACTTAACATGGAAAAAATGTATTTTCACATGGGAGAAAGTGTATTTTTAACCGGGAAATCCAGGAAAATTCGGGGATTTTTTCCTCTTGTCCGCGTATACACTGAGCAAGTGTAAATGAATGAAATGGAGTTAGTGTGTCATTAAACAGTTAGAGAAGTTCCGTTTACTTATTAACATCACTGTTGTGTATTATTTTCCTTGGTATTAGAACTAGCATTATTAAAGTGATGTACATTTGCAGGAGATATGCAAATCTTTAGCATGTTTTGCATTATTAAGCTTTTAATCATAAATCATTAAGTTAATCTTATAATAATTGTCCAGTTGCTTAGGTTTATTTATTTACATTTTGAGATGTATATGTAGCTGCAGAATATTATTACAAGGTTGTTGTTAATATAATATTGAATGTGCATGTGTGTGAAGTTGACATATTACACATTCCTATTACTTACTGTCTCGTACAAGACTTCGACCCTTCCCCCTTGTCCCTTCTCTTCTCTTCATATACAAACACCCAGAGTATCTTGGGGTTACCTTATATAGGACACTAACATTCAAAGAACACTTGACGAAAACTGCAGCGAAACTTAAAACACGCAAAAACATATTGCAGAAGCTCTGTGGCACCACTTGGGGCTCCACAGCATCTATCTTAAGAACATCCGCACTTGGCTTGGTGTATCCAGTGGCAGAATACTGTGCCCCAGTGTGGTTCAACAGCAAACACACACACATGGTAGATAGCCAACTTAATGCAAAAATGCGTATTATATCAGGCACAATCGGGCCAACTTCTACAGTGTGGCTGCCTGTTCTCAGTAACATAGCCCCTCCTAACCTGCGCCGAGAACACGCTCTGGTTAGAGAATTTCAAAAAGTCATGACCAACCCTCAATTACAAATCCATGAAGATACTCATGACATCCAAGGAAACCGACTCCAGTCCAGGCATCCTCCACTAAAGACCACACAGGCGCTGCACCAAACCAACTTTAAAATAAATGACCAATGGAAAGAGGAATGGAAGAGCAGAACAGCAGTAAACTGCCACAGTATGCCATGCATCTTTAGTAAACCAAAAGGATTTGATTGCCCTCGCAAAGTTTGGTCAACTCTAAATCGCATCAGAACCAACTCTGGGAGATGCGCCGACTCCTTACACAGATGGGGTAAACTTCCTTCGGCCGCTTGTGACTGTGGCGCTGAGAGACAGACGGTCAAACACATCATGCAGGAATGCCAACTAAGGGCATATGAGGGTGACCCACAGGATTTCCTAATGGCGACCCAAGAGGCAATCGACTATATATTATCTAAGCTGGACGTACGTTTGTGATGGCTCTTCTGTGAGTGTAAATTTACAATTGGTGGTGTCCCTATATACAAACTGTTATTTATTGTTCTGTTTATACATATGTGATTTTTTTTTAAAATCGTGTTTTTTCTGTAATTTTTACTGTGATGTTATGAGCCATACGCTAAATAAATAAAATAAATCTTCACACACAGTCAACATGCCACATTTAGGAGGGCTCTGGTTGTCTCCACTGTACAGTACTTGGTGCTGAGGCATTAGGCGGCTGCAGTGGGGCAGGGTGAGTGATAAACCACCAGTGCTTGCGAAGCCTTAAAAGCTGTACTTTCAGAAGGTCATAAATGTGTACTGTCAGAATGGTCCAAATTTTCAAGAGGGGCTAATTTCTGGAGCAGATACCTTGTATGTGTGCCTTTTTCTCCGTAAAATATGATCTTAAGTTGGCGATGTTTCCTTGTTAATGGTGACTGAGACAGCACTGGGATAATTAGATCAGTGATTCTTATCACTCCTAATTTGCTAACCCCCCACTTGTCTGAAATCACAACTTTTCGTCAGTTAATTTTTTTTAAATTTTGACATAATCTAGCTAGGTCATCTTTAATTTTTAAACTTATTTATCTTGTAGAATTGAGGATGGCTGATGCCAGCCAAGACCAGACATTTTGTTTCAAATTGTGTTGTAACTGTGGCAGACAATACATTATTTTCACAACAAATAGTAGCGTGCATCTCCAGCTCAACTAAAAAGTCGTTCTTTCCGTAACTCTCAGTAATTAAACAAGTGTCATTAATAAAACTTCCTGATGGATTAAAATAATGTGCAGGACCGCGGATTAAAAAATGTGCAGGACCAGGATTCAAACCTAGAACCTAACCGAAGTTAGAGTCCCAGTCTGATACACAGTTTTAATCCACCAGGAAGCTTCAGATTAGTACACAGCCCACTGCAGAATGCAGATTCATTCTGGAAAGTTTCATAACAGTGTCACTTGCAAACTTAAGATGTTTCAGCTGAGGCATATTCCTCCTCCACCCCACTGGGGTCTAAAAATCTGTTCTATGGTAACGTAAATTATCAGTTAGTCTTCTTACTTCATTCTCTTTCCAGTTATCTCTCTATTTTCTCTGTGAATCAAATTAGAGTTCTGATACTATTACTGATGTGCCTTAATAAGCTGAGATTTTAAATCTTATCTCACAGCTGCTGTTCTTACAGGTTTTTTTTTTTTTTTTTTTTTTTTTCCTTCAAAAATATTTGAATAGCTGAATTGAAAATCTATAAAATCAGCACAAGTAGGTTGCTCATATTGATAACTTCTGCCTGAATCCTCATTTACATCTTGCAGGTTGCTTTTGCATTAAATATCAATTTTTAGTACTTGGCGAAAATATCAAGCCACAAGTGGCAAAAAGGATGTAACAGCTCACCTTGTCGTAGAGTTTCATCAGCAGCTGCCATATTCACACTCTTCTATTGAAGTTTACTTTTATAACAATTTGGACCACTTATTGGTCATTCACCAGTGAAGTAAGTATCAGAAATGCCTTTGAGTTCCTTCATAATGTAGTGTTTTAACATGTCAAATTAATACAGTGATAAAAAATGTGGTGTGCAACAAGGTAGAACAGAGAAGTATGAGATAGTAGAGGATGAAATAGTAGATAAGAAATGGGATGTGAAAGGGCAGAATTAGATGGGATAATCAGTGTTGACGTCAGAAAGTTTGTGACACTATAAGCTTTGTTGCAGGACAGTCCACATCTGCACATAATATACAGGGCTATTACAAATGATTGAAGCGATTTCATAAATTCACTGTAGCTCCATTCATTAACATATGGTCACGACACGCTACAGATACGTAGAATAACTCATAAAGTTTTGTTCGGCTGAAGCCGCACTTCAGGTTTCTGCCGCCAGACCGCTCGAGAGCGCAGTGAGACAAAATGGCGACAGGAGCCGAGAAAGCGTATGTCGTGCTTAAATGCACTCACATCAGTCAGTCATAACAGTGCAACGACACTTCAGGACGAAGTTCAACAAAGATCCACCGACTGCTAACTCCATTCGGCGATGGTATGCGCAGTTTAAAGCTTCTGGATGCCTCTGTAAGGGGAAATAAAGAGGTCGGCCTGCAGTGAGCGAAGAAACGGTTGAACGCATGCGGGCAAGTTTCACGTGTAGCCCGCGGAAGTCGGCGAATAAAGCAAACAGGGAGCTAAACGTACCACAGCCGACGGTTTGGAAAATCTTACAGAAAAGGCTAAAGCAGAAGCCTTACCGTTTACAATTGCTACAAGCCCTGACACCCGATGACAAAGTCAAACGCTTTGAATTTTCGGCGCGATTGCAACAGCTCATTGAAGAGGATGCGTTCAGTGCGAAACTTGTTTTCAGTGATGAAGCAACATTTTTTCTTAATGGTGAAGTGAACAGACACAATGTGCGAATCTGGGCGGTAGAGAATCCTCACACATTCGTGCAGCAAATTCGCAATACACCAAAAGTTAACGTGTTTTGTGCAATCTCACGGTTTAAAGTTTACGGCCCCTTTTTCTTCTGCGAAAAAACGTTACAGGACACGTGTATCTGGACATGCTGGAAAATTGGCTCATGCCACAACTGGAGACCGACAGCGCCGACTTCATCTTTCAACAGGATGGTGCTCCACCGGACTTCCATCATGATGTTCGGCATTTCTTAAACAGGAGATTGGAAAACCGATGGATCGGTTGTGGTGGAGATCACGATCAGCAATTCATGTCATGGCCTCCACGCTCTCCCGACTTAACCCCATGCAATTTCTTTCTGTGGGGTTATGTGAAAGATTCTGTGTTTAAACCTCCTCTACCAAGAAACGTGCCAGAACTGCGAGCTCACATCAACGATGCTTTCGAACTCATTGATGGGGACATGCTGCGCCGTGTGTGGGAGGAACTTGATTATTGGCTTTATGTCTGCCGAATCACTAAAGGGGCACATATCGAACATTTGTGAATGCCTAAAAAAACTTTTTGAGTTTTTGTATGTGTGTGCAAAGCATTGTGAAAATATCTCAAATAATAAAGTTATTGTAGAGCTGTGAAATCGCTTCAATCATTTGTAATAACCCTGTATCAGCTTTTAATTCAGTAACAGGAAGTGAGTGTCATTAGGAAGTTCAAGTGGTAGTACAAGGTTGTGAATAGCTCTGAAACTATTTATGTTCTGCTGACCAGCATGCACTGCCACTGGGGAGTAAAACTGGTTCATAGCTACAGTTTCATGTTTTCATTCGTGGACACTGTAAGTTTCAGACAATGCCCACATAAAATTTAAAATTTCTTGCAGTTACATTGATTAAGATGGGTGGTTTCATATGTGGCCTTGCCTGTGATGGTGTTAAAACAGGCCAGTGGTAGGACTGGCTGGATTCATAGTAGCACAGAACACACCTAAATGGCCATGTGCACAGCCATCCAAGCTTTGACCTAAGTTGTAGTTGTATAATATGATAAATATTCATCTGGATGCCAATGTCTCCCTGAGGGAATCAGCAAATACTTCAAGAAACAACCTGTCCCCCAACTGCAAGCTCTTCCACTTTGACAGAAAGTCTGAGAGCTCTCCCTTTCTGCTCAAGTAGTTTGACAGATTAGACAAAGAGGTTCTCTCAGACTTGATTGTGCAGCTAATCCCATACACTCCTCCTGTCTAAAGATTTTAACGCACATACACTGAAGAGCCAAAGAAACTGGCACACCTGCCTACTATCATATAGGGCCCCCGTGAGTGCACAGACGTGCTTCAGCACAACGTGGCATGGACTCGACTAATGTCTGAAGTAGTGCTGTGGGGGAACTGACACCATGAGTCCTGCAGAGCTGTCCATAAATCCGTAAGAGTATGAGGTGGTGGAGATCTCTTCTGAACAGCGCATTGCAAGGCATTCCAGATATGCTCAATAATGTTCATGTTTGGGGAGTTTGGTGGCCAGCAAAAGCGTTTAAATTCAGAAGAGTGTTCCTGGAGCCACTCTATAGCAATTCTGGACATGTGGGATGTCGCATTGTCTTGCTAGAATTGCCCAAGTCCATTGGAATGCGCAATGGACATGATTGGATATAGGTAATCAGACACGATGCTTAAGTACATGTCACCTTTCTGAGTCGCATCTAGACATATCAGGGGTCCCATATCACTGTAACTGCACATGCCCCACACCACTATAGAGCCTTCATCAGCTTGAACAGTGCCCTGCTGACATGGAGCGTCCATGGATTCATGAGGTAGTCTCCATACCTGTACACCTCCATCTACTCGATGCAATTTGAAATGAGGCTCGTCAGACCAGGCAACATGTTTCCAGTCATCAACAGTTCAATGTCATTGTTGATGGGCCCAGGTGAGGTGTAAAGCTTTGTGTCATGCAGCCATCAAGAGTACATTGAATGGGCCTTCAGCTCCAAAAGCCCATATCAATGTTGTTTCATTGAATGGTTTGCACACTGACACTCTGACTCTTGTTGATGGCCCAGCATCGAAGTCTGCAGCAATTTGGAGAAGGGTTCACATCTGTCATGTTGAACAATTCTCTTTAGTCATCGTTGATCCTTTTTATGCAGGATCTTTTTACAGCTGCAGCAATGTCAAAAATTCGATGTTTTACCGGATTCCTGATATTCACGGTATATTTGTGAAATTGTCGTACAGGAAAATCCTCACTTCATTCCAACCTCAGAGATGCTGTGTCCCTTCGCTCATACACCAACTATAACACCATGTTTAGACTCACTTAAATCTTGATAACCTGCCATTGTAGCAGCAGTAACCAATCTAACAGCTGTGCCAGACACTTGTCTTGTATAGGCGTTGACGACCACAGTGCCATATTCTGCCTGTTTACATATATCTGTATTTGAATAGGCATGCCTATACCAGTTTCTTTGGCACTTCAGTGTAGTTTTGTTTGGTACTCAGTAACTACCTGCCTCAGGGACATGCTGTTAAAAGTCTCACCGCATGTACATCCATACTGCTGAATGGTTATTCTCTAACTGATTTTTCAATATGTTCTCCAACCTTCACACACAATGCCGAGTGGAGAGTGGTTAATGACTTGAAGCAAGGTATTATCACATTACATGTCCAAAATTTCAATGAATTTTAGTCATATATTAAAGCTATAAATGACACAAAGATAAGTGTTCAGACACTTGTGGAAAAGACAGGAACCAAAATAGAAAGTAGCAAAACAAATGTTCCTTTACAAAGGAAGTTGCAGGACCTTTTGTCATAATCCAGTGGCACACTGATGCTAATGTGAGTAACATACTAATCAGTACCAGTAATTATAGAAAGTAGCTAACATTATTGAAACTAAGTAAGTCCGTAAGATTCAATGTTCTCCCTATCAAGTTCTATGCAGAATTTGTGGTTGAAGTAGCACTACATTTAACCATAATTTAATGAAGATTTCTAAAAAAAGAGAGAAGTAGAACTGATCCACAGAACTAGCATTCTGTATCAGTTGTAACTGTGTGTTGTAAAGTACTAGAACATAATGATCTTTTTGGAACAAAATAACCATATACATGGATAACAGCATGGTTTTTGAAAACAGACCTTCGTATCTCATCTTGTCTTCATCTCAAGGTATCCCCAGTGCAATGGATTGAGGAAACCAAATTGATTTAGTTTTTCTAGAGATTCAAAAAGTTTTTGATTCAATACATTAATGTCTTTTTAAGAAATAAAGTCCTATTGGTTACCTAACCAGGTATATTACAATATAAAAAGCTTTCTAACAGGAAGGACACAGGATTTTAGTGTAGATGGAGTCATCTGTACACAGAAGAGAGATCTGCTTTTCCTTGGGGGAATGCAATAGGACCATCCCTGTTCATCTTGTGCATCAGTGACTTGGTGGGAGACATTTGGTGCAGTCTCATGTTTTTCACAGTTGATACTGTTACCTGTGAGTAAATTCCATTCAGTATAAACTGCAGCTATTCCTATATATACAGTTTTACGCTTCACAGAGTGTAATAATGTGGTGTACTTTGGCTATAAGATTGATTAATCACAATTATAATTAGTTATATCATACAAATATTTGGGAGTAACAGTGTATAGAGATACAACATGGAATAACCATTCAAACTAATTTGTAGGTTAAGTAAATGACAGGATGAAGAGTACTTGAGTAGTAGTGCATGCATACACTCCTGCTTCTTATGTAAAGTACAATTATATGTGGTATCAAATGAAATTTTGTGACTGGATTGAGAAGTTTTCTTTTTTGTATAAGGAGCAGGTTATCTTGGATGGAGAGTCATCAGCAGATGTAGAAGTAACTTTGTGTGTCTCAGAGAAGTTTTCTAGTACCCTTGCTGTTTGGTTGTATGTGAATGACCCTGCAAACTACTTTAAGAATGACCTCAGACATTTTGCAAATGATGCAGTTATTTATAATGAATATTGTATGAAAAAAGGTGCACAAATTTTCAGTCATATCTTGATAAGATTTGAAAGAGTGCGAAGAGTGACAAATTGCTTTACATGTTCAGAATTGTGAAATCCTGTTACGACAGTATCAACTAGTCACTATTGGAATTGGTCAACTTAAATAAATATGTGGGTGTAACAATTTGTATGGATAGGATATGATGTGGGATGACCACATAGTCTCAGTCATAGGTATAGTAGATGGCAGCATTCGGCTCATTGGTAAAATATTAGGGAAATGCAGTCAGTCTACAAAGGAGGTTACGTACAAATCACTCCCGCAATCCGTCTTAGAATATTGATCAAGTGTACAGGACCTATACCAAATAGGACTAACAGGGAATTTTGACTATGTACACAGAAGGACAATGTCAGTGTTCACAGGTTTTTTTTTTTATCCATCGGAGTGTTGCAAAGAATCTGAAGAAACTGAACTCTTAGACACATGAAGACAGATGCAGACTGTCCCGAGACAACCTACTTTCAAAGTTTCAAGAAACAACTTTCAATGATGATTCCAGAAATAAATACTAGAACCTCTTACATGTCACCCCTGTAGGAATCATGAGGACATGGTTAGATTAATTACAGCATGCACAGATACATTTAAACAGTCGTTCTTCCCGTGCTCCATGCAGGACTGGAACAGAAAATAAGCCCTAATAACTGGTACAGTGGAATGTACCCTGCGCCATGCACTCCATGGTGGTTTGTGGAGCTTGAGTGCACATGTAGAGTACAAGTAGACATTGATGTAGTTTTTCAACTGCTCTCCTTAACTCCTCATGTGTTTCTTTAATTCTCCTAAACTGAAAATGGGAGACACTGTGAAGAAACTTTTCAACAGCATTAATGTCTAATTCTTATTCAGCCACCTTTCAAATGCATAACAGACAAGTTGAGGAAATCTCCCTATCCTTTACCCCCATCATGCTGAATTACACTGCACGACAGCTCCAAAGTACCACTCTGAAGGGTGTCCTCTTGTGCCCTTTCTCATGGCTTCCAATTTTCTCCAGTGAAAAAGTGAGTCATGACTTTGTGTCATCATATCATTGTCCATCCTAACTCCAGGACTCTACCAGGGTATGCAGCACTTGGACGTAGTTGCACAGTCACAACTTACCCTCTTTACTGCTTTGTCCACATCTCTTGGGGTGCAGATCGCACTGTTCTCCTGCATATTTAACATACCCTGATCTCTTCTAAATTATTGAAACTAGTCCATCATAATGGCATAAGAGTGGCCAATGGTGTCTTACAGGCTAGTTTCATAAACAATCTCCATGCCGAAGTGGGGATCTTCCCTCTTCATTTCCAACAGTACCACGTCTTCCTCGCATATGCAATCATCATCCGACAGTTTACTAATTATCCAACTTATGAAACCCTTTTTGCAGCGACTCCTTGTCACACACCCTCGGAGAGGATTACAGGTTTGTACACCTCGAAGTCATCTGTGGGGGCTCCTGCGTAACCCCTTGAAGTGTGTTCCCCATGTTTTCTCACACACCACTATGGTTATTACAAAGACCATGAATTAGGATCAATGTACAAGGTGTACAACTTTGCTTCCGCTGTTTCTTCCCCAGCATTTGATGCTTTAATGAAACAAATTGGTTACACGTGTATCATTCAAAGTATTTTCTATCGCTGGCCACTACTTTCTCCCATCTTTCGGGCAGTGTATGAATCCTGCGTCAAAAAAATTATTCATCTTTTGAAGTGATCCACGAATCGATCCAATTTGTGACTTCTGCAAGAGATCAGAAGTGTTGGTCAGCCAGACCATGTGCCATTGATCTAAACAGGTGATAGTCAGAGGGAACAACGTCTTCAGAATATGGCGGGTGGGTTAGGACTTCCTATTTGAACATTTCCAAGTATGTTTTGACTTCTTTTGGAATGTGGGGTTGAGCATTGTCGTGCTGGAAAATCACTTTATCATGCCTCTCGCTGTATTGCAGCCATTTGGCTTTTAATGCTTTGCTCAAACACATTAATTGCATTCGATAATGAGCACCTGTGGTTGTTTCACTTGGTTTTAACACCTCATAGTACACGACGCCGAGCTGGTCCCACCAAATGCAGAGCATGATCTTGGAGCCGTGAATATTCGATTTGGCTGTCAAGCATGGTCGGGCTATCCCCATGATTTTTTGCATTTTTTGTCCCTGGTCACAGTGCGATACAGAAATCCCTTCTGTTTTTACCTCTGAGGCAACTGTTCACAAACACATAAACGCTGTTCGATGTCTCTTGGTTTCAGCTCACATGGGTCCCAAGTTCCTTCTTTCTGGATCGTGCTCATAGCCTTGAGACATTTTGAAATTGCTTGCTGTGCCACTCCCACTAATCATGTCAATTCTTCTTGAGTTTGACATGAGTCTTGACTCAGCAATGTCTCCAATTCTGCATCTTCGAAAACATTGGTCTATGACGTTAAAATCACCGTTCTTGAAGCGTTGAAACCACTCACAACAAGTTCTTTCACTAATAGCATCCTTACCATATGTACATGAGAGCATTTGATGAGACTCAACTGCTGTTTTCTTCATATTGAAACAAAACAGTAACACCTCCCAGAAATGATGAGAATTAGGCTCGTAAACTGAAATTTTCAATCAAGAACAACTTTATGATGCAGACACAAATCGACTAATGTTTGAATGAGGTTATGTTGACTGACGTCCAAGCTAACTGCCTGACGTCGTCTGTGATCTGTATCTTTCGACCGCTATTTACCATTGTCGCCACCTATCAGCAAACGGCAGAAGCAAAGTTGTGCACCTTGTATTTCAATGACCTTAAGTTTCAGCTGCTCCTATAACCTTTTGGCATCCATTCCTCTCAGTTCTTCAGAAATATCAGGATGCTACCATCATCTGTGCTAATGGCTTAAAATCATGGCTAGAATAACATATGCTTATATATCTTCCACCATCCAGGAACAACATTTGTGGCCAGAAACATGTAGTGTTTTTATAGCAGAGCTGATGGCCATTAACAGAGACCTAAATTTTATCAAACAGACCTCCCTTGACCATGTTTTAATTTGTAATGACTCAAGCTACTGATGAGTGTTACTCTTGTCACCTTATGATATCTGCTGTTCATGACCTCCTTTCTGACCTGCTTTTTCAGTTGTGTCATGGGTATCCTAAAGATTGAACTCGCCAACTGATTGGTTAGGGAAGTTATTACTCTCCCTGCATTTGCTTTGATGATCCCAGGTGTGGATTTGTGTGTGCAAATAAGACCTCTCCTCACTTGGAGATGGATCATCATCTAGTTGGATTTTGACCTTCTACAATATCAAAGAGACTACTGCTGCATGGTGCTCAGCCTTGTGTTCCTCCCACATTGAATTTAGCGTCCTATGCCGCCTCCACATTGGTCATACAAGATTAACTTGTAGTTACTTTAAGCACTACCTCCACATTTTGGTTGCATAACCTTACAGTCAGTCACTCTAATCCTGGTGGAATGCCACTGCCTTCTGGCTCTCCGTGTGAGCTTCTGGATTCTTTGCCTCTGATATTGACAGATGACTCATGGACAGTTTAACTGTTTCTCCGTAAAAGTGCTATTTGTTCTCAAGAATAATATTCCAAATAACTTTCGAAGCAGAAGCACGAGCAGCAGCAGCAGCAGCAGGGTGGTATCTCCCTAGCTAGAAGGAATTTTTTACTCAGTTACTATCTTCACTCTTAAATGGGATGGTGGGGGTCAGATGTGGGTGGGGCTTCTTTTGCTACAGATGAGCCATGGTAGACATCTCATCTGCCCTGACAAATGTGTTGGCCTGACCTATATAATTTCACTTCTTATTACCCCTGTGGGATGCCCTGTAAACTGCTGTGGACGCCTGTCAATGGTTGCTTCTTTGGCGTTTTCAGTCAGTCCTGAGGCGGCAAACACACGCAGTCCAATAGCATAGGCAGTCCCTGCTGGTGCTGTGCCCTGCATGTATTTGCAATCTCATGACTGAAAATGTCAAAGAAGTGACCATTAAAACCAGCCCAATGCAGTGGAAATGATACACCACAGGATTAAAGTATTTCTCAGCTCTTGTATCAAATTTGATTCTAGTGCCATGATTTTACCCTTCCTGCATACTTCCATAATTCAATCACATTTCTGGCTGACATCACTAACTCAAGATGAACTATCTCTTGACTGAGGGCTGATGGCTTCACTGTGTAATCTCTTAACCTCAGAGTCGCCCATGACTACCAGGGCACTTAACTTTTGTGCCACTGACAGCTTTTACATAAAACCCAAGTTTCTTTGGGTTGTATGACTTTCAATAAGATTCTGCTATGGTAGTCACTGGAGGCTGAGTATATTTTGCTTTCGGCAGCCAAAACTATTTCACCCAGTACCACTCTATCCATAGCCTTATGTTTTGTTTTACACCTGTTGCACAGTAATCACTGTTTATTCAGAAGTTTCTTCATGGTGACTGCATACTATGGAGGTTTCTTTCCATCATGAACTGCTTTACTAAGTACATGTCTAACCAGTGCTTGCTCAGTTTTCTTTTTAACCTTGAGCCACACTTATTCTACATGCTCCAACCCAGAAGTAAATGTTGAAGAGATCATCTTTGAAATTTGACCAGACTGCCTCTTTATCCAGCTTACTGTTCATGTAAGCCTTTCTACTTGTTTTAGGTGTCCTTTGTACTTTAGTAATCATTGTTGCTCCAATTGCCTCTCAGGATTACTGATACCTGGTTTGATATGGAAATTCTCAGAAAGGTCAAGTTGCTGTTAGATCTAATATATTATTGCTTGGAACAAATAGTTTCTAAACTATTTGTTCCAAGCAGTACTTGGAGAAGTCATTTAGTATTATTATGCAGGATGCCTTGTTGTGACCTCCACTTATGAAACTGTAAGTAACCCAATCAATTGTTTGAAGAGTAAAGCCTCCTTTAATGATGGCAGAATGATAGGAAAATATATGTATACTGTTGGGTATTAAAATTGCAGTGCCAAGAAGCAGCACAAATAATGAAATATTACTTATTGTGCATATACAGTATACTAAAAAGAACACATCATTAAATATGTAGATTATTTTGGAATACACAAGGGGTGAAATGTAGTACATAGAACAGCCACCTGTAGCAGCAACGACGACTCTAACCTGGCTCGGCATCGAGTTTAACTGATCTCAGATGACAGGTGTGGTTGCATTCTGTTTCAACTCCATGCTAGAGTACAGCAAACACAGTGGTTGGTGAGTGGAGATGTGCCAGCCATTCATCAACCTATGAAAAGATATTTCCAGTGGGTAAGAGATCTGTAGAAAGTATTGGCCAGTGGTGCAACAGTTGAACAACCTCTTTGTGTATGGTGGTCAGGAAAGAGTGGGCAATGTGCAGTCTTCAGTTATATGGTTCAGAGGTAAAGCCACAGAGACCTCGAAGTTAAGGGCACTGCCACATGTCAGAAACTTATTGTGTATACACTGGCATCCAATACTATCACAGCAAATGTTGGGCCCATACCACTGTGACAGGTGCAACCTGGCAACGCTCAGTCTCCTTGGAGCTTTACACAGATATAGCCATCACGGAACTGAGATCAACATGTTGCCACTTGTGTGACTAATCTTGCTGTTATTAGCAGGAATGCTCTCTCTGCTGCCACATTGAAAGAAGATGCAGTTATGTTCAAGAGCTCCATACATCATTGCACGGTCTGTATTGTTACTTTTCTTGCTGCAAACAGCCCCATTTTCTGACTCAAGATTTGTGAAGTATCTATATGATAATGCACAGGCGAGGGAATGCTGGAGTATGGTCTTGATTTCCTGATTTCCAGAGTTTGAATTACAATCCCCCAAGTGACAATCTGTTGATGGTGGATTGCAGAGAACCTTTGCAAGGCAATGTTTATATGTATTTCCGCTGAATTCAACGATGCATTTTTGTTCATAAGTTTCAAGTTTTGGTGAACAGCACATACATGCATAGTATGTCTACCAGTAGGGCTGCTAGAATACAATTTTTAGGCCTCAACTGTGCAAATTTGGAAACAAATGACAGGCATATTAGGAGAACTTTCTTTAAACAGTCTGCATGCTGCCTTTATATTACAAAGAACAAGTCCCTTTAAAACTTTAATTTTCTGACCATTGCTGTCCTTCATTAAAACACAATAGAATGAAGCAAAAGGAACGGCAGGTTACGCAGACTTATTTAATCTAATTTACCTACATCTATAATCAAACTTTTCATAACTTGCTTATTACGTTTTAATTTTGTTTTTATTTTTTTTTATGTGTCTTTAACGTAAATTGTAAATCACAGCATGCTGATATGGAATGATGGCAACAAAACAATTTTCAGTTTTGCTCTGAAAAATTAATCAAACTTCCAATCCAGTTATCAGCTTTGTTACATGCCACATCAGTACAGCAAAACAATTGCTGCCATGCAGTGTCTAAGCTTGTCTGGCATTGGGCATTTTGTTTTCACCCAGAAACTTGGATATAAATGATTACATTGTGTAGAGTATAAGCTATCTTTTCTCAAATGGCTACCTGTAAGCAAAAGCGCATTGCCCTTTGCTGTGTATTTTTTGCATGTATTTGCAGTTTACTTCTCCCCAATTCTATTCAGAACCTCCTCATTAGTTACGTACTCTACCCATCTAATCTTCAGCATTCTTCTATAGCACCACATTTCTAAAGCTTCTATTCTCTTCTTGTCTAAACTAGTTATCGCCCATGTTTCACTTCCATACATGGCTACGCTCCATACAAATACTTTCAGAAATGACTTTCTGACACTTAAATCTATATTTGATGTTAATAAATTTCTCTTCTTCAGAAACACATTCCTTACCATTGCCAGTCTACATTTTATATCCTCTGTACTTCGACCATCGACAGATATTTTGCTCCCCAAATAGCAAAACTCATTTACTACTTTAAATCTCTCATTTCCTAATCTAATTCTCTCAGCATCACCTGATTTAATTCGACTACATTCCAATATCCTCGTTTTGCTTTCGTTGATGTTCATCTCATGTCCTCCTTTCAAGATGCTGTACATTCAGTTCAACTGCTCTTTCAGGTCTTTTGCTGTCTGTGTCAGAAATACAATGTCATCGGCAAACCTAAAAGTTTTTATTTCTTCTCCATGGATTTTAATTCCTACTTCAAATTTTCTTTTGTTTTCTTTACTGCTTGCTCAATATGCGGATTGAATAACATCGGGGATAGGCTACAACTCTCTGTCACCCCCTTCCTAACCACTGCTTCCCTTTCATGCCCCTTGACTCTTATAACTGCTATCTGGTTTCTGCACAAATTGTAAATAACCTTTCGCTCCCTGCCACCTTCAGAATTTGAAAGAGAGTGTTCCAGTCAACATTGTGAAAATCCTTCTCCGAGTCTACAAATGTAAGAAACGTAGGTTTGCCTTTCCTTAATCTATCTTCTAAGATAAGTCGTAGGGTCAGTATTGCCACACATGTGCCAACATTTCTATGGAATCCAAATTGATCTTCCCCGAGGTCAGCTTCTACCAGTTTTTCCATTTATCTGTAAACAATTAATGTTAGTATTTTGCAGCCATGACTTATTAAACTGATAGTTTGGTAATTTTCACACCTGTCAACACCTGCTTTCCTTGGGATTGGAATTATTGTATTCTTCTTGAAGTCTGATGGTATTTTGCCTGTCTCGTACATATTGCTCACCAGATGGTATAGTTTTGTCAGGGCTGGCTCTCCCAAAGCTATCAGTAGTTCTAATGGAATGATGTCTACTCCCGGGGCCTTGTTTTGACTTATGTCTTTCACTGCTATGTCAAATTCTTCACGCAGTATCATATTTCCCATTTCATCTTCATCTATATCCTTTTCAATTTCCATAATATCACCCTCAAGTACACTGCTCTTGTATAGACCCTCTATATACTTCTTCCACATTTCTGCTTTCTCTTCTTTGCTTTGAACTGGGTTTCCATCTGACCTTTTGATATTCACACAAATGGTCCTCTTTTATCCAAAGGTCTCTTTTTCCTGTAGGCAGTATCTATCTTACCCCCTAGTGAAATATGCATCTACATCCCTACATTTGCCCTCTAGCCATCCCTGCTTAGCCATTTTGCACTTCCTGTTGATCTCATTTTTGAGACGTTTGTATTCCTTTTTGCCTACTTCATTTACTCCATTTTTATATTTTCTCCTTTCATCAATTAAGTTCAGTATCTCTTCTTTTACCCAAGGATTCCTACTAGTCCTCAACCTTTTACCTACTTGATCCTTTGCTGTCTTTACTAATTCATCTCTCAAAGCTACCCATTCTTCTTCTACTGTATTTCTTTCCCCCATTCTTGTCAATCATTCACTAATGCTTTGTCTGAAACTCCCTACAATCTCTGGTTCTTTCAGTTTATCCAGATCCCATCTCCTTAATTCCCACCTTTCTGCAGTTTCTTCAGTTTTAATCTACAGTTCCTAACCAATAGATTATGGTCAGTCCACATGCACCCCTGGAAAGTTCTTACAATATAAAACCTGGTTCCGAGAGAGAGAGAGAGAGAGAGAGAGAATGAATATGTATTGGCACAAAAGCTAGTAATGTCTCCATGATGATATATGTTTCTAGCATTTGTGCTATATTATGAGTAGCAACTTCCGTTCTCATAATATTGTTAAACTATGCTACATGTAAGAAGCAGTTTTTCCTTATTGTTTATAAAAACTCAAGCTGCTTCAACAGTTTCACTTACCACTTACCTTGGATTCACCTTACTGGCAATTAGGAAATTGATAAACCTACCATCCATTTGATGTTTTTGTGTGTCATCATCACATTTTCCATTTTACATGGTAGTTAGTAGCCTGACTCTTCTTATCCACCAACAATTACCATTACACTTCTCCAGAATATGCACATTTCCACATTATTGGCTTGTCAGATATGGAAGTAATTTTGTAGTTGATCTATCCTTCTATTAAATTAACTTGATCACTTCCTGCTCTATGATAGAAAAGATTTCAAACATCTCAGTGCTGTTGTTACAGGGGTCCTTCAGAATGGAGAGCCAGTGGACAGCATGTCTCCTATCAAGACAAGACAGTATAGTGTCTGGCGGTATTGCTCAACTGGTTGTACTGGAACGTACAGCACTTTGTCATCTTGAAACTGAGTACAAACTACATGACAGACTGAATATATGTTGTTATTTTTCTGTATGAAAATAATTTAACTTAAATAGTATACCACTCTGTGTTGCAAATTTGAGAGAAAGCAGTTATGTAAATTATTGGCAGATGTGTAATAATCTAGTCATTTATCAACACACAAATTTATTGTACATAATTGATAAAGCAACTCTAGAGGTAAAATATGGGAAAACATTCCTACAGATATTTGCACATACTCTGTCTGTGTGTGTGTGTGTGTGTGTGTGTGTGTGTGTGTTTTTTGTCAGTCATGTCAAAGTGGTGATGGTACTGGGAGTGTAGCATTGTCTTAAGTGTAAATCTGTGTTTTAATTGTCTATAAAATAGACTTATTAACTTAGTGTCTACAAATTGTTGTGTGTTTTGAAAGGTTTATTTCCTAATATTTTAATGTCTAAACAATTGTACAGTATTAATTGTTTTATATGTTATAATATTTTTTATCCCTCCTCCACCACCACCACAGCAACCTTTAATTCTCCCTCCTCTTGAAGAAAGGTATTTGATGTCAGCAATAAAATGTTGTATGCCTCATTAACACAAACAAGTACTGATGGGAAAGACAAAGTAAAATATTAATTCCATAATTGCTTTACTGCAATTTGGCTTCAGTTGGTATATAAGCTGGCTATTATGTAAAAAAGACATTCTGTAATAAAATGTTACAAAAAATCAGTGAACATGCTCTTTGTTATTATTTCATATATTCTTAATATATGTGTATGTATGTATGTTGGTAGGTAGGTAGGTAGGTAGGTAGGTAGGTAAGTAGATACAATTATATGATCTGATGTAGATTTTAGAAGGCTTTTTAGTACATTCAAGTAGAGGTCGTGTAATGTTATGCTTTTTCTTTGTCCAACAGTGCTGCATGTTGAAACAATAAATCAGTATAAGATTGATATTACGTATGCACTAGCACAGCCCGGCTCAAAGGTTAGTTAATGTCTATGGTAGATTTCCAAGAGATCTTGCTCACATCACTTTTCATTTATTGATTAAATATTGTCATTCAGTTAATGTTGTTTTGAGTGTTTACTCAGTTTGGATGATACATGTGTGGTAAGAATGTGAATTTTATTTTCTCATGCAAAGTGATGGAAAAAAGTATGTTCAGTGCCTAAACATTTATATAAAGCATATGGATTTGCCACCCATACTAGGGTGATTCGGCACCAACAGCAATCATCATTAACTTTCAAATAAATACATTAATGGAGGTAACCACCGAGAAATTTCTTGGGACATTTAGCCGAGGTTACTATTATTTGAAAATGATTACGAAACTAGGAAAAGGGTGTTTATTCACTAATGATCTTCTGGTAGCTAAAGGCATGTGTGCCCAACTATTGGCCAAAAAACAAGCATTGTAAAATCTTTGGTTAGAGTAGTTGCTGCTACATTTGTACATTTTAAACTAAAATTTTCAGCTGGACGTTTTGAACATTGTGTCTTCAAAATGCAACATTTTCTGGATTTGATGCAAGGTTATAGATGAACTATAGGTCTGGCTAACCTTCATAAGAGATGTTCAACAATCAACATTGGTAAGTTACAGCCATTTAGATTCTTTAACTTCTTGTGTGGAAATCAAAGTATGGCAGGACATATTCTGCAGCTTTCTTCAAAATATAAATTGAAGTCATAAAGTCCTAGACATACACAGCACAGATGATTCTCATCAGATCAGAGCATGAGTTAAAATGTTAATACTGTGCCATTCGGCCTCACATTGCTGATCGGACTCGTGTGACTTTCATCGTCCATATTGCCGTACTAGTATTAGAAATGTGAAAGTAACTCTGTCTGTTACATTTTCATAACCAAACCGCTGAATCAACTTCAGTGAAATTTGATATGGAGATAGCTTGAATCACAAGGAAGGACACAGGCTGCTTTAGAAAGTGTGTAGTAAAAGATATTTCTTGATTTGAATAATATTATGTGAATTATTGAAAAATATCTACTCTTCAAAAAAGCTATTTACTCTTTGACTTTCAAGCTTTATCATATTTGAGAAGACACTTTTATTCCTTGATATACTCTGTGTAATGTGATCACTTCACAAACTATGCTAATCCGAACAGCAGCTAGACACATGAGGGCAGCTAACATTATTGTGCATAGCTACAGTAGCTTACCTGCTCACCATCATCATTACAAAACTTATGAGGGGTGTGTGTGTGTGTGTGTGTGTGTGTGTGTGTGTGTGTGTGTGTGTGTGTGTGTCATTACAGCTGTGCTGTCAGTCGTACATTATTGTAAAATTTGTCAGCCACCATGTGGTGTAGCGGTGGAATGTTGTTTGACACATGGAGTGGAGATTTTGACATAACTGTTTAGATTCCAAAGAAAAATACTTCAACCCTAATACATGATACTTACTAATGTGCTGGACACATACTCGTGAGCCAAAACAATTGTTATGAGGCAATCTCTCATGCACCTCCCACACTTCAGTGGTATTAGGCTTACCAGATAATAAAGGTAGGTCATCCTATATTTCACTAGCTGTTTGCAAGATTTCTGACTCGACTCAGCTTTCAGTAATTTAAGTGGGGTAGTGGGTAATAATTGCATTCAACCAACTAGAAAACTTATGAAGCCAGCCTCCACAAGACCATAAAAATTGAAACAATGCCAAAATATGTTTTAAATTCGAAGAGAAAACTTGTACACCTTCAGTTTTTCAGATTTTTATATCCAAATGTTTTTTTTTTTTTTTTTTTTTTTTTTTTTTGGCATGGTGCAACACTGGAATCAATGGGCCATTACTGATGCATAAATCTACCGCTCATCGAACTACAATGTTGTCCTGTGCCACACATCTGGGGTGTAACTCAGTTACAGTAAATGAGTTATGTTGTGCAGAGACATAATGGATATGGATATATGTGGACTTCAGAAGAACGAAAGGGTGCAGATGTCACTGTTTCCCATATGTTCCTTTCTTTGCTCATTTTGTGGGAAACCTCCCATTCCTTATTTTATCACTCTACTTGATTTTCAACAATCTTCTGTTGCACCACATCTCAATTCTCGTCTATTCCGATTTTCACGCTCTCCATGACTCACTGCCATATAGCGCTGTGTCCCTAATATTCTCAAAAATTTCCTACTCAATTTGAGGCTTATATTTGATACTGGTAAACTTCTCTTGCTCAGAGTGCCCCCTTTGCCTGTGCTAGTCTGTTTTTTATGTCCTCCTTCCTTCATCTGTCATGGGTTGTTTTGCTTCCAAGGTAGCAGAATTCATCGTCTTTGTCATCACCAATTTTCATGACTTTCTCATAATTCTTGCTTGTACTACTCCTCATTACTTTTGTCTTTCTTTGATTTACTTTCAGTTCATATTCTGTACTCATTAGACTGTTCGTTCTATTCAATTCATCCTGTAATTCTTCTTCACCTTCATTGAAGATAGATTTTTTCCCCCCATTAGGATAGCATTGTCTTATCACTGATACTGTTTCACCTTGAATTTTAATTCCACTCTTGAACCTTTCTTTTATTTCAGTCATTGCTTATTCGACATATAGATTGAACAGTCAGGGCAAAAGACTACATCCCTGTCTTACACCCTTTTTAATCTGAGCCGCACGGGGTAGCCACGTAGTCTTAGGCACCTTGTCACGGTCCACGCGGCTCACCTCTCCCCCTCCCTCCCCGTCAGAGGTTCGAGTCCTCCCTCGGGCATGGGTGTATGTGTTGTCCATAGTGTAAGTTAGATTAAGTAGTGCGTAAGCTTAGGGACCGATGACCCCAGCAATTTGGTCCCATAAGACCTTACTACAAATTTCCAAATTTTAATCTGAACACTTCATTCTTGGTTTTCCAGTCTTATTGTTCCCTCCTGTTTCTTGTACATGTTGTATATTACTCATATTTCATCTTTCCCTATAGCTTATGTCTATTTTTCTCAGAATTTCGAATATCTTGCATCATTTTACATTGTTGAATGCTTTTCCCAGGTCGACAAATCCTATGAATTTGTCTTCATTTTTCATGAATCTTGCTTCCATGATCAACCACAGTGTCAGAAATGCCTCTCTGGGGCCTTTACCATCCCTATAACCAAACTGATAGTCATCCAACAAATCTTCAATTTTCCTTTCCATTCTTCTTTATATTGTTCGTGTCAGCAGCTTGGATGTATGAGTTGTTCAGTAAAGTGTGCAACAGTTCTTGAATTTGTCTGGTCTTGCTGTCTTCAAAATTGTGTGGATGATATTTTTACGTATGTTTGATGGAAAGTAGCCAGTATCGTAGAGCAATGTGAATAGTCGTTCGGTTGCCACTTCCCTCCCCCAATGATTTTAGACATTCTGATTAAATGTTATACATCCCTTCTGCCTCATTTGCGCTCAAGACTTCCAGAGCTCTTTTAAATTCTGAATTTAATACTGTATCCCCTGTGTCTTTCATTTCTTCTTCTACCATGTTGTCATACAAGTCCTTTCCCTCATATAAACTTTCAATGTACTCTTTCCACCTGTCTGCCCTCTCCTCTGCATTTAACACAATTAAAAGAGGAATTTTCAGTGCAGTCTTACCCATGCTTTTAATTTCACCGAAGGTTGTTTTTGACTTTGTTTGCTGAGTTAGTCATCCTTCTGATCATTTCTTTTTTTATTTCTTCACATCTCTCCTGCAGCCATTTCACCTTGGCTCTCCTGCACGTCCTATTTATTTCATTCCTAAGGGATTTGTAATTGCTCTATTCCTGTCTTTCCCTGAACAATTTTGTACTCAATTCTTTCACAGATCAACTGAAGTATTTCATCTGCTACCCAAGGTTTCTTCGGAGCTACCTTCCTTGTATCTATGTTTGTCTGTCCAGAACCTGTGATTGCCCTTTTTAGAGATATCCACTCCTGATCAACTGTACTGCCTAGTCTGGCATTCCTTATCACAGTATCAACATCCTTAAGTGAACTTCAAATGCGTCTCACCATTCCTCATTATTTCAGGGTCGGAGATTTTCTCCACTCAGGGACTGGGTGTTGTGTTGTCCTAATCATCATCATATCATCCCCATCGACGCGCAAGTCGCCGAAGTGGCGTCAAATCGAATGACTTGCACCAGGCGACCAGTCTACCCGACGGGAGGCCCTCGTCACACGACATTTCATTTCATTTCTATTTCAATATCACACTTCCTTCCAGACTGATGCTTCCAAATGATTCTCTTAAACTTTAGCCTCCTCTTCATCATGTTACGAAATTGTGATCTCAGTCTATATCTGATTTCGGAATGTCTTGTCTGATCACAATGTAATTCTGCTGGAATTTTCCCATGTCTCCCAGTCTTTTCCAAGTACTTTTCTCCTCTTGTGGTTCTTGAACAAAGTATTCTCTATTACAATCTGAAATTTATTGTAGAATTCAGTTAGTCTTTCTCCTCTCTCATTTGTACTGCAAAGCCCATATTCTCATATAACACTTTTTTCTGTTCCGTTTCCTACAACTATATTTCAATCCCCCATGATTATTAAACTTTCATCTCCCTTTACATTCTGAATTACCTGTTCAATATTCAAGAAAAATCAATCCATAAGTTTAAGTAAATGCAATCAACGATACAACAAGAATTAGCTTAATTTTTCAAGGAACTCCTCGACAGAATAGAAGGAGTGACCCATGAGGAAACTCTTCAGTTTTAATTTGAAAACATTTGGATTACTGCTAAGATTTTTTTAATGTGAGTAGTAGCTTATTGAAAATGGATGCAGCAGTATACTGCACACCTCTCTACTCTACCTGTGCTGCTAGAACATGTGCCTTTACAAGTACGACACAACATGTGGTTCATGCACGATGGAGCTCCTGCACATTTCAGTCGAAGTGTTCGTACGCTTCTCAACAACAGATTCGGTGACCGATGGATTGGTAGAGGCGGACCAATTCCATGGCCTCCACGCTCTCCTGACCTCAACCCTCTTGACTTTCATTTATGGAGGCATTTGAAAGCTCTTGTCTACACAACCCCGGTGCCAAATGTAGAGACTCTTCATGCTCATATTGTGGAAGGCTGTGATAGAATGCGCCATTCTCCAGGGCTGCATCAGCACATCAGGAATTCCATGTGACGGAGGGTGGATGCATGTATCCTCGCTAATGGAGGACATTTTGAACATTTCCTGTAACAAAGTGTTTGAAGTCACGCTGGTACGTTCTGTTGCTGTGTGTTTCCATTCCATGATTAATGTGATTTGAAGAGAAGTAATAAAATGAGCTCTAACATGGAAAGTAAGCGTTTCCGGAGACATGTCCACATAACATATTTTCTTTCTTTGTGTGTGAGGAATGTTTCCTGAAAGTTTGGCCGTACCTTTTTTTAACACCCTGTATATATAAACAAAGATTATGTAACTTACCAAACGAAAGCGTTGGTATGTTGATAAGACACACAAACACACACACAAAATTCAAGCTTTCGCAACCAACGGTTGCTTCATCAGGAAAGAGGGAAGGAGAGGGAAAGACGAAAGGATGTGGGTTTTAAGGGAGAAGGTAAGGAGTCATTCCAATCCCGGGAGCGGAAAGACTTACCTTAGGGGGTAAAAAGGACAGGTATACACTCGCGCGCGCACGCGCACACACATATCCATCCGCACATATACAGACACAAGCAGACATATGTAAAGGCAATACATACTAAATCAAAAATATCCAGACACCCCCAAAAACATATGTTTTTCATATTAGGTGCATTGTGCTGCCACCTTCTGCCAGGTGCTCCATATCAGTGACCTCAGTAGTCATTAGACATTGTGAGAGAGCACAAGGGGGGCCCCGCAGAACTGGCGGACTTCAAACATGGTCAGGTGATTTGGTGTCACTTGTGTCATATGTCTGTACGCGAGATTTCCACACTCCTAAACATCCCTAGACCCACTGTTTCTGATGTGCTAGTGAAGTGTAAACACGAAGGGACACACACAGCACAAAAGTGTACCGGTCAACCTTGTCTGTTGACTGACAGAGACCGCCAGCATTTGATGAGGGTCGTAATGTGATAGGCAGACATCTATCCAAGCCATCACAAACGAATTTCAAACCGCATCAGGATCCACTGCAAGTACTATGACAGTTAGGCAGGACGTGAGAAAACTTGGATTTCGTGGTCGATCGGCTGTTCATAAGCCACACATCATGCTGGTAAATGCCAAATGATGCCTTGTTTGGTGTAAGGAGTGTAAACATTGCGTTATTGAACAGTGGAAAAATGTTGTGTGGAGTGACAAATCACGGTACACAATGTGGCGATCTGATGGCAGGGTATGAGTATGGTGAATGCCTGGTGAGCGTCATCTGCCAGCACGTGTAGTGCCAACAGTAAAATTCGGAGGTGGTGGTGTTATGGCGTGGTCGTGATTTTCATGTAGAGGGCTTGCACCCCTTTTTTTTGTGTGTGGCACTATCACAGCACAGGCCTACATTGATGTTTTAAGTACCTTCTTGCTTCCCACTGTTGAAGAGGAATTCGGGGATGGTGACTGCATCTTTCAGCATGATCGAGCACCTGTTCATAATGCATGGCCTGTGGTGGAGTGGTTGCATGACAATAACAGCCCTGTAATGGACTGGACTGCAGAGAGTCCTAACCTGAATCCTACAGAACACATTTGGGATGTTTTGGAACGCCGACTTCGTACCAGGTGTCACCAACTGACATTGATACCTCTCCTCAGTGCAGCACTCCATGAAGAATGGGCTGCCATTCCCCAAGAAACCTTCCAGCACCTGACTGGATGTGTGCCTGCAAGAGTGGAAGCTGCCATCAAGACTAAGGGTGGGCCAACACCATACTGAATTCCAGCATTACTGATGGAGGACGCCAAGAACTTGTAAGTCATTTTCAGCCAGGTGTCCGGATACTTTTGATCACATAATGTAAGTTTACATAATAACAAAAATTGTATACTTCTTTTAATTAATACTTATGATTCTGTGACTTGTTAAAGTTTTCAGTTATATATGTTTCATATGTTTCATTCACTTGTTCAGTGTCTATATCTAACTAGTGCCTATTATCATGGTCTACATGTCTACATCTAACTGGTACCTGTCATCCTGTTCCAGCTTAGCTTCTGTCATTAAAGTGATCCCTAATATGGCTATGTTGCTTTGCTCAAAATGCATGACAGCTTAATCCTCATGTTGTCCTCATGTGAAGGTTGCTGTACCATTTTGGAAGTTAAACAGTAAATTATTATCCAACAACCAATCTGTGCCTAAAATCATATGTACATTTAAAAGTTTCACTACAAACATAGATTGTTGAAACGTGTATGTGTTTAATGTAAACTTGACAAAAAAATTCTGCATTTTCTGGTTTACCTGTTATGCATGTTGTCATTATTCCTCTGACTGGTAACTGAGGGAAAGCATCCAACAAATTATTTCGCTTTAAGAAGTGGTAATCTACCACTGATATGTCACTACCAGAATCTAAAATAACTTCCACAGTTATGTTACTCACAGTGAATGAATGTTAATTTTGTTTTCATATGTTCTTTAATTTGTGTATTATCTTCATGTAGTACGACATCTGTTAAATTGTGCTCATAATTATATCTAATTAAGCTAGAAGAAATTTTTTTGGCTCATTTTGTATTGCTTCAGGGGACCAAACCTCTCTCCAGAAGCATATTAAATTTCCCTCTCCATAGTGGTAGTTCTATTAAATGTGTTGTTGTGATAATTTCTGTTATTGTTCCCATTTCTGTATCTATTCCCTGAACATTTATAATCATTTCCATTGTGCACCCTGTTTCCTCCATTTGTAGCCTCTTCTTTAGTATGGTGGTTCCTCTGTTAACATTACTGTTTTGGTTGTTGTTATTATTATCATTATTATATTAACAGAATCTTCCGTCGGTTCTTGGTAGAACGACATTATAATAAATGAAAAGCACCAGTTTGCTTTTGTTCTACAATATTGTACATCAAAAGCAATCTGGTGCTTTTCATTTATCATCATCATCATCATTATTATTATTATTATTATTATTATTATTATTATTATTACTGGTAGTGCTGCCTGTGTATCGTCTTCCAGCTTGCCTCTTGACAGTATCTGTCTGTTCTAGATATTCCAGTAAGTTTGTCACTTTTCAAATCATTTCCTAAAAATTTGTCCCTTACATGCCATGTAATGTAATGTTCTTTGCTTTTAGGATCGTATAGTTATTTTGCTTTGTTGAGATGCCATTCCACAAAGTCTCTATGTCCAGTCTTTGAACTGTTGTTGTAAGGTTTTGATCCTAAAAGTTCTAATCTCAGTTTCTTTGCGTCTCCCTCACTGCAATACTTAGACTTAAAGGCTGTTTTGAAATCAATGTAAGTTGTGAATTCTTATAGCTGTAACATACTCCAATGTGCAAAGTCACTCATCAAGTGGTGTACCACAAATCTTATCTATTAGAATCTGACCAGGAATCAGGTAACATGCCCATTAATGACTTTAGAATTAAATCTGGGTGGCTATCGCCTGAAGATGAAAACTTGGGAAATTTCCAGTTTCATCCTTTGCTCATTGTCATGGTAAAGTCATCACAGTTACTAGGTATTATCCTGTTCCTTAATGACAAGTCATGTACATCTTTTCTTAATCTTTCTTTGTCTCCTCTATTTTTTGATATCATTGTATTTGTGTTTGTATTAAAACTATCATTGCTGTGATCCATTAGTGTTGCTGACAGTGCGCATGTTGTCGTTGCAGATGTCAATATGTATTCTACTAATTCTTTATTTTTAGAATATACTGCTGTATAATGTATGTCCGTACTCAATTCAGGTTTTTGTAATCTTAGTTCCAATTCATTAATTATTACTTACGGAACATCAATTATTTTGTTAATATAAGTGTGTAATATTGTTTCGGTATCTGTGAGCTCTTTTGCTAAAATCTCAACTCTGTTCACTAATTTGTCATTTTCTGCCTCGATAAGATGTACATGCTCTAAAGTACTGTCTTGTTTACCTTCTGCTATCTCTAACCACCTGTCTATTTCAGAAACTTGATCATGTTCAGTCTTGTTTCTGGTGTACCTACTCCACCGTTAAGTTGGTCAGTAACTTCATTAAACCATGTTTCTAAATTTGTGAGTCTGGTGTCCATTTGCATCATTCTGTTTACAACTTGGATGAACTTTTCATCCATAGGTATAACTGTAGTATATAAGTGAGCAACTGTTGTCAAGCAGTAACTCTTTCAAGGTCACACTGTGATCTATGTGGGCCATCACACATTCCCAAACTAAAACAAATGTATAACTATATATCTTAATAACGTAGCAGTAGTGAACTATATCCTATGTAAGTTGTCCTAATAGTGGAATTGGTGTCTTTATATTTGCTGCAATGACATGGTTGTAATTTACTGTATGGAACAGCACTTGTCATAATTCACTTTAATCTATGTATTCACGCATTCACACCACTGTACTTTGAAAATATAAAGAAAAAAGAAATTCTGAACCCACCAGGTTACACTGTTTTGCGCCTTGTCACGTGACTGCAATGCTGTTTGCTGTTTGGCATTGTCTGCTATTGTGGGTATTATCATGCTGCCTGGTAGTGGTTCAGCAAACTGCAACATCTCATAGACAGCTGCTGACCTTCTATACTCTGAGCAGTACATAGGACTGCTTGACATTGGTGCTTTGGTTGTGCATATCTCAGTAGATATAGCTGAAATTCTGGATTGCCACTGGATAACTCAGCTGAAATTGTCAGTGTAACCACTCTGAATATGTATTACTCATTGCTGTTCAGATTCCATCTTCACTTTTGATAAGTTGGTCCTGATTGTATGATGTATTCTTGTAATTCTGTGGCTGTTTAACTGCTTAGCAATGGAAGTCCAATCTTGTTGCTACAAGCAGATTTGTTCATGAACAGAAATTTAAATATATGAAAAAGTCAGCTCAAAAACATATGTTATTCAGATCTGTTGTGTTTCACTTTTTGTGCCCTTGGCTGTACTCTCTCTGACATTTGAGCATCGTACAATCATTAGTCTTGGACACTGAATAGTCATGTCAGTATTGCCAGTACTGCCAGTTACTTCTTTAAAACTGTTACTTTTGAAAGAAGAATATATAGCTCGACTATTTCAGTCTTTTCTGTTTAATAATGACTTGTTGCAAAAGTACTGTTCCTTTTGTAGAAGGTTTGAACTATATCTTAATTTCTAAAATTCATCCTCAAAGTAATCCAGCAACATGGGTCATGCATGAATTGGGCAGACTTTCAGACTTATTACATGGATAGACATTCGAAGTGGACAGACAGGTTTAGTTGGATGGTTGATTTGGGTTAGGCGACCAAACAGCACGGTCATCGGTCTCATCGGATTAGGGAAGAATGGAAAAGGAAGTCAGCTGTGCCCTCTAAACATTTGCCTGAAGCAATTTAGGGAAATAAAGGAAAACCTAAATCAGGATGGCCGAACACAGGTTTGAAATGTCATCCTCCCAAATGCAAGTCCAGTGTGCTAACCACTGTGCCACCTTGCTCAGTGGACAGTCATGATGACAGAATTTGAAAAGGTATTAAATGTGCTGTCACATTCAGTTACGAAGGGTCCCCCAGTGGAAATAGTAGGATAATGAATGGAAGGAGAATTGCTCCTTAAGTGTGTCAAAGTGCCATAGGGGGATGTTTGTACACAGGAGTTATTCAGCAGTGATGTGAATAATTTGGTAATGAGAGAGGCCAAGAGAAGGAAAAAGAGATAGTATAAAGGTACACCCATACAGTAAAAAGTAGGGGATTTAGTTTTAGTTAAGAGTTGTTCTTATATAAAGTTCACCCTTTATACGAGGAGCTGTTCTTAATAACTAGGATGCCACACCAAAAGCAGCCATATTAAATGACCTGGAGACAGAAAAGGATAAAGGTATGTAAAGTTTTCAAGACTTGAGACCATTCATTAGCAAGTAAAAGAAGAGTAATAATAATCCATGTAGTTTCAAAATTGTATAGTATAATTAGTATGTTGAAAAACATTAGAAATTTTTGATTATAGGAGGATATATTTACTGTTCAGCCAACTCAAAAGATGTTTGAGACCATAAATATTCTTATATTGTGCAGTAAGGAGGTATAAGATGAAAGACAGACATACAGAAGATATTGCACGAGCGTAGGGCCCTGAAAGACTAGGGTTTTGAGAGCAGGCCCTTGGAAGGGGACAGCATGTTGTGTGTGCTTAAGGTATTAAAGGTGTGTCACTGTGGGTCTTCATAGGTGACTCGGGGTGGGAAGTGAACTAATCAAATTTATTTTCAAATTTGGTGTAGCCGAAAAATAATGATTGGGTATAAGTTGAGGTGTTCTTGGAGACCACAACACGTGGAAGAGTGGCTTTCTTTAGTGTTGGAAATATTTGAACCTGTCATCCCAGCATGAAGAACACTAAAGGTGTAGATAGTAAGGTTTACTGTAGATTTTTATAGTAAAGATTCTGATAACAAAGAATACCAGAGTGGTCATAACAGTCATGAGCAATGAAAATAGATAAAGCATTAACCTTTCCATGGCCTCTTATCTATGAAGGTCTTTAATGGCCAGGTAATCTAGAATATTAAGCCAGACCTACTAGTGGATCATCAGGAAAGATAAATCTTTGCTTAACTTTCAAGTTTGTAAAATCTTGTAATCTTTAGGGGGTTGTTTTACTCTTTCTCGAATGCTTGGAGAGGGTTTGTAGTTTTTCTAGAGGGAGGTAATTGTAATTTGAATGTGCTTTGTAGTCCAACTGGTATAACGTCAATATGTGTACTTGTAAAAGTATTTCAGTAGTAAAGCAGATAATTGCTTCTAGACAGACAATACCTACAAGTCCAAGTGCAAAGTGTCCACTGTCACGTATGTCTAGATGAAAACAAATATCAGTGCTGTGACTAGCTGGCTCAGTGCTTAAGAGGCAGACTACAAATTCAAAGTTACGGAGTTCAAAATCCGGTCATCACTATGGCTTTTATCTTATTTGTATCCCATCTTTCACCTCTGGCAATTTTTGTCAATGTAAACAATGCTGGGATGCACTGTCTAAGTGGATTCTTGTGTTGCTGCAAACAAGCCCTTTTCCTGACTCAAAGTATGTGATGTGGCTGCACGATCCTGCCCAGATATCAACTGATACGTCCTGCAGATAACAAGATATGCAGGGCTGTTAAAATCCTGCATAGCATTGAGTGTGGCCCTCCTGAACCTATCAATTCCATATTTGGATGACAGTCATGAGATCCCAACCAACTGAGCAGCAATATTGCAGAACCATAATTCGCATTCTCAGTAGGGCAATAACCATAATTCTCAATAGGCCACAGTCTTGATAAAGTTGAAGTCTGAAACATCCTGGTAGAATTTCTCCTTCTTAAATGAGGCATTTTGTCATAAAAAACCAACATTCAGATTTGATTAATGAACGAGAGGACCACTCCTTAATCTTTCCTTAATGTGGAATCTGGATTGTATTACTCCTACCTACTTTGTTTAGTTGCACTGAAGTGCTAATAATTCATATGTCTAAGAATACCAGTTTGGTGTTTGTTTCATGCTGCCTTCATGGTGTTGCAACTTTAATGGCCAGCAGCGTATATAGTCTGCAACAGCATGTAGAAAGAAGACCATTTAAAGTTATTTACTGAGGAAAATTGCCAATCAGTTTTGACATCTCAGTAATGTGAACTCCAGGCCCCATGAACCCCATATATAGACAGTCGGATACATCAATACTTGTATATCTGGAGCCCTCAATATATGGGTTCCATGAATTCATTTTTAGAGTGTATACTTCGAAAACTTGACATCAACTGAGCACACCTGCAGTCCTGACCTTAATTATGCATGTTTTGATACCTGTTCATTTATAACATAAGGGCAACTGCAATATTAACAGAGTTTCTTAAAAATTCCAAGAGCTTCTGTTTCCCTATATGAGTTTTAAATTTGGGGACTGGCAAACACACTACCAGTTTTATCACTAAGGGAGCTGTTTAAGCACCAGTAGAAAATTAGCGAGCAGTAACTCAAAAAGTTGTGTGTCAAATTATGTACCATCCAAAGTGTATTATCCAATGGTACTATATAAACAACATCCAGTTTCATCGAAGAGCTTGTACTTTGCTTTAACCTAAATGTGAGAATGGATATGGCAGTTTTTTACAACACATCTAAAAATATAGTGTAGGTTAACACTGAGAAGCAGCAATACAACACAGAAACCGATATGTGATACCTTTAATGATGGTGCGTGTGAGCTTTACAAAAAATTAATGCCATTCTTCTTGTAAAGTTGCTGCCAGCAGATCAAAAGCTTAAGGAGGAGACAATGTGCCTTCTAAGAGAATCCTAAACAACCTCCTTGTGATTCAAATTAGGACCACGACTTGGTCACTTTGTGATTTGTTTGATGCAAAGACATTAAACCACATTGTGAGCACTGCGTGTTGTCATATACTGTGAACTTATATTACCTGTTAGCGAACCCGGCAATGCTACAAAATTGCTAAATATGTATGGGGATCAAATATATGTCCAGATATTATTATTCTCTCTCTCTCTCTCTCTCTCTCTCTCTCTCTCTCTCTCTCTCTCTCTCTACACCACCTACTCCCCACTGTCTTTGTTTGTCCATCCCCTCGTCTTACCCTCTTCTCCATCTCCTCTTCCCTCCTGCTCTCTGATCTTGAGACTAGTTTATTGTTATTGCAAACAAAACCTTGATTGGAAATTGAAGTCACTTAGAATGAATGGGTAAATCAGTTTGGACCATTGATATAAGGGTATGAGAGAGACACCTCCAGCTGCTGGATCTGTGATGATACTAGCATCAAGGTCAGTATTTTGCGTAGTTATATTCTGCAAATGGATAGGATTACAAAGTTCTGGATGATTCAGATTCCATAGTAGTTTCATAATCATACACCAATAAGCCTCAAATACAACTTTGCTGTTAACACCAACTGCAACGAAGAAAACAAAACAGCAGATAGTTGTGTATACAATTTTTGGTTTAAATGCTTTGCAGTCATAGTTAAAACTAACTGTGAGAAAGAAAATGAAACAATACATTTTTGCAACACAGCACTTTCTTTCTCACAGTTGGTTTTAACTGTAAACATGAACATTGCCATATAAAAAAAGTGTAAGTTATGCAGTCTCGACGTTTACTAGTGCATTGTGTAAAAATTTGAAATACACGCACATGGTCTATCTCCATCCAAATGTCAAGTATTGTGTAAAAAATCTCGAAAACAACACATTGGATCAAAAAAAGTTATAGTTCAAATTTGTTTGTCTCAGAGCAGGATATCCAACGACACACCCTTGACCGCCATACCACCTCATGCGTGTGTGGCAGAGGCCAACTTTGAAATCTTCAATGGCAGCCCCCATTTGTTATTTTAGATTACTATTCCACTGAAAAATCTACATCAGTTTTGTCTGAAGCATTTTCTTCATTTCGCCACAGATGGCACTGTAGTAAGAGGAATAAAAATGGATACACTATAATTTATGACATGCTACTCAATAGGCTTGGAATATCCAATGGCCATAATTCTAATAGGAAATTCCATTCGCAATGTTGCATTCCTCCAATATATCGAACTGTTGACTACTTGACGCACCACTGTGGCCATGTGGCAAACTATGACATATCATAACAGGCAGTACGGTGCTGCCAGAGCTCCTGTATTGTGCAAATGTAGAACAGATAGCAGCTTTAAGCATTACAACACTTAAGCAGTGTTTCTTGGCTGTACACCCTCCAATCATTGGAGAACAGACGTGTAAGTCTGTGATGTGTGTTGCAACCACAGAAGAAAAACCTTAAATGAGCCTGATTTACGGAGAATGTAGGAGAAATATTAAGACTGCTGTTGCCTTGTATGCCGAGCATTTTCCAGAAAGCTCACTCTAGTGTGTTCTTTTACAAGGTTATGAACACTTCTACGTCTGATGACAACAGACCGGCAAAAGGAAACAGAGGAGAAGCTAATGAAATAGATTTAGTAGTGGCAGTGCACCACAAACCATGGATAAGTGCCCAGCAATTACACCATGGTTCCAATATGCCTGTAGGTAGTATTGTCACTATTGTCACAAAACTGCATCATCATAAGTATCATCCATACCACATGTCACTGCAACAGGAACTTAATGGCATTGATTTCAGCAGCTGGGTAGTGTTTTGCAGATGGGTGTGTCAACAAATGCAAACAATCCCCTTGTTATTTGACGAGGTGCTATTTTCTGTTGAGCCTGCATTGACAAATCATGGTAGCGTTAACCGGCATAACATGCATTACTGTAGTGTAGATGATCCTCACTGGTTACAGTATGCTGACCATCAGTGTCCTTGGTCAGTTAATATATGGTGTGGTATCATGGGGAACAAACTCTTTGGTACATATTTTATTGATTCCATGTTGAATGGATGCAAATAACAAATGTTTTTGGAACAGGAACTAACAGTACTACTGCAGGATGTTGCCAAGGGCATTTGACAGTGTATGTGGTTTCAGTATGACGGTTGCATGGTGCATTACGCACCTGAAGCATGGGAGGTATTAGACTATGTTTACATAGGTCAGTGGATCAGCAAAGTTGGCCTTATTAATTGGCCTACTAGGTTGCTGGATTTGACATTGCTGGATTTCTTTCTGTGGGAATATTTAAAAGATAAGGTGTACCATCAAGTGCCAACAGGCTGTGAAGATGTGGCAAACTGCATCAGAAATGCCTGTGCTGACATTTCCACATACATGCTTCTGTCTTGTGTACGGTCATTTGAAAAGCAGATCACTGAGTGCACTGAAGTTGGCGATACTACGTTTGAACACTTACTCTAATTGGAAAAGCAGAGTAGCATCCACCTTGAGCCATGGCCACAGTGGCATGTTGAGTAGTCGCGTGTTCGATACATCATAGGAATACAATGTTGCGAATGGGGTTTCCAATTAGAAAATCTGTGGTAAAATGAAGAAAATTCTTGAGAGCAAACATATGCAGATTTTTCCATAGAATCATTGAAGATTTTATAGTTGCTCCGCTATCCCCCCCCCCCTTCCCTCCCACCTCTGCCACCCCCCCCCCCCCCCCCCCCGCCCATTTGCTCTTAAATCAAAGTTTAAATATTTACAAAATTGTTTGTTCTTGTGGTTTCTTTACTATTTATGTACAGTTATGAACAGTACATTATTTTCATAGGATTTTGTTTCCTCTTTCCATTTTTGTTATTAGAATTCATGTATCTTCAATAGAATTCAAATTATGGGCAAAACTACACAAATTTAACATAGAACAATGAAAATGGACAATAAAAATAATAGACCTTAATGTTCATGTGGTGTGTATGGTGGATAGTAATGCTGCAAACAAATGCTGCCAGGCTGTCAGGGTATCTGCCTTCACTCAAAAGCTATGCTGATTTTAATTAACGTTCCAGTTAAAATGTCTCTCACAGCTTAATTATTAAAGTTGTTGAACAAGTAAATAAGCCCATTTATGCATCTTACCAAGAGTTACAAAATAAGTGCTCGATCTCTTTGGTGTGATGATGAATAGTTTAGAGGTTATAAATTATTTAGTGAATTACTTGTATTCAGACCTATTTCTGTCTGTATCTCCTCTCTTATAACATTACCAGATCATATCTGCATTTCATTGGATTCATGTCAAATTCTCTTTCATTTGACACCTCATGCTTCCCTGTACTCAGCACAAATCATGCTGCACATGTGCACATAAGTACCAGCAATTTGAAGGACTCAATGGCTGTTGGATGCTGACACCTTGCCCAGATCACAAAAAAATCACACAGGCCAGGCTGCCTCTACCGAAAGCGACCCTCTGCCCAGTGCCGCCTGGCCGCAGCACAGCTTCTGGCTGGCTGCTGGTATTAACTCTGCCCATGCGTGACTGAAATGCTACACTCAACCAAATAGAAGACCATCATGCAGCTATGACTTGGTATGTTACAGATAGTTGTACTGTGAAAGGAGGACCTATACCTGTGTTAAGGTATGGTCTAGGTTGGATGGAATTTTATATAGGGACACCATCTCTAGAGTGAAAAGGAGAGCAGACAGGAATGGTGAGTCACATAAATCTGAGGAATATGGTGACAGGAGTATAAAGTAATTTAAACAGTAATTCAATATTTATTTTTTAGACTCACTCCAAAATTGTGTGGAATAATATTAGCCAGTGTTAAGTAAGTAGGAACATAATGAAGAAATGAATGCTAACTGAAATTATTTATCTGTATAATATAGACTAAAAAGACAAAGGAAATATAGAATTTCTACGAAAGTTTTAAGATTTCTAAGTCCTCAGAATGTAATTTCACCAAAATTAACTTTAAGGCAAAATAAAATCTATTATGGAATGGAAGGTAAGCTAGGGTCTGTTACTTTATTTATAAAAGATCAGTGTTTCAAGTTCACTTCTTGTAACTATAGCATGGAAGCAGAATCAGTATTGTTTACTAAAATCAGTATTGAAAGTAAGATGTCTGTAAAATAAATTAAATTTTCAGCATATACTAGTCTTGCAGCCCGATTAACAAAACCAAAAACTTACCAGAAATGTTTATCATGGTTAAGTAATGCCACACCCATATATAAAGAACATTAGTCTTGCCACAATCTATTTGTCATTAATTTTCTAACATAGAGTTAAATATCTACCAGGATTATCAACATTCATAAAGATGTAAGATGATTGTTACCAAAGGATCATTACCATATTTGATAAGTTATGGGTAAACACCTGTAGGGAGATGTATCAAAAGAGTTTATTACTCATCGCTGAAGACTTCTAAATGGTGAAAATGTTATATACTATGTGTAGCGTGCAGATATATTTACAGGGAAATCATTCATGCAGGTGGGGGTATACATACCACTCCAGAGAATTGATGTGTGTGCTTCATCTTCTTACCAATGAATGATACTTGTATCCGTAAGTTATATGTATAATAAGAAGAGTAACCAAAAATAAAAGTCAAGTACAAATGTGCAGATATTGTGCATTAATTTTATTTTTCTGCACTCTGTAAGCTATAATGAGGGATGACACACGTCTTCAGCATGGGACATCAATAACAGTGGTTTTGTGAGAGAAGATACCTGGTCATACTTGGCCGTAAGCATGCGATGCATTGCCACCCTGCCATGGATATCTGCATAGTCCAAAACACAGTTATACTAACAACGTACAAACATTGTAAGATACAGAAAATGAACTTTTGTCAGATTACAATTATTCTATAGACCGAATGATGAAGGTGGCCATGTAATGTGGCTAATGAGAATGAAGAGAATGGACTATTTGTTAACGTAACAGTAGCACTGCAAGTTATTAGTAAAAATGTAATGTAGCAGTTCTTTATTTTGAAATAATGATAATGAAGTCAAATAAGTCTGAGAGAACAGTGTTTTTGCTGGATACTGAACTAAGCATGGTACAGTAATCACAGTGACTTTGTGAGCGAAAATACCTGGTAAGACATGGCCATGAGCATGACTTGCATCACCACCCTGCTGTGGATATGTGCATACTCCAAAGCATAGTGATATTAAAAATATACACACATTGTAAGATACGGAAAATGAACTTTTGTCAGATGATAATTATTCAGTAGACAGAACGATGAAGATGGTCATGTAATGTGGCTAGTGGGAATGAGGAGAATAGGCTATTTGTTTAGTTAACAGTAGCACCACAACATGTTATTAAAAATATGATGTAGCAATTCTTTATTTTAAAATAATTATAATGAAGTTTAATAAGTCTGAGAGAACAAGAGAACAGTGTTTTTGCTAGATACTGACTTAAAACTAGATCCAGGAGTCACCTAATTATTATATTCTTTAATATTTTACATTATATAATGCTTTGTGTGTTTTCAAGCAAACTTCTGGAGTAGTAATACTCCAGATTTCGTAGATTTTGTAAAAGCTTTTGAAATTTATTTCACTGTGAAAATAGTATCAATATTTATCCTGTGCATGTTCTTATTGGCAAGTAATCAACAGATTTCTTTTGATCCAGTTCTCCTGTAACAGTAAAATATTTCCATATGTTTAGTAACTTGCACTATGAGAACACTGAAAATTAAAACATTTTGACAAAACGTTCAGCTTACATTGTCACAGCTTGGCTTACAGAGACCCGTACATCTGTAACAGGATATTTTGGTTTGCAAAGTGGAATATTTGCTACATGTTTAGGCATGTAGCCTGAATATCCTGATTTTGGCAGGTCATGAGCAATCCGCAGTTCACAATTTTCAGTTGTGATGTCTGACTTCCCTTCTGTACCTCTCTGTTCAGAATATGACCTATAAAATGACAGAGAAGTATTCAACACTCAACCTACAAATTGTGGTATTCTTTTGTTCATTCAGTTGTAGCTTTTTCCTTCTGTGATTTCATACTTTGTCAGAGCTTGAGGTCTCATCATTAATTTCCTGGGAGCAATGCAATAGCTCAGGTTCCACAATGATGATGGTCAGAAAGTGAACCTAATTTTGTTGAAGAAAGCATCTCAGTATTCACCTGAAATGACTTACAGAAAATAACCAGTTCAGCAGACTTAAATGTTATCATATGTATATTTTGATTCAACTGAGAAGTCGTTTTATAGATGAGAAACAGGAGCTCAAATATTAGTACACGCAGCATTTTAACAAATTGCACAAGTAATTGTTGTCATGCATTATGTACAGAATAAATTCTTTTCTGCTTTCTTGACTTTTTTCCTAACTGATAAGAGCTGAATTGTTGAATGACCAAAGATAGATACTCACCTTATGATTAGGTGCTAAGTAGTCAACAGACAATAACACTGAGATCATTCCTAAGCTTTCACACATTGCTCTTTCTTACAGCTAAAACACACACCATCAAACACACACAGGCATATATGCTGAAACCTTCCCTTTGTCCTTTGATGGAAACAAGGCATGGAGGAACCCTTTTGGGCAGCAGGGGTGGCTAGGATTTAAGGATCCTGGGCTGAAAAGTACTAAGCACAAAAAAGAGATTTACTTTATTGACAAAATCATACTTCAGCGCTTGAGCAACGCGCACAGTCATTAAGAACAGCATACAATTGGCATTAGCTACATTACAAAATAACACATTTCAGTTTTCAGTTTAATTCAACAAGACCTGACCAATCAGGATCTTAAGTTTCAACTGGCCCAAGGCACTCTTAAAAAATATGACACAAGCTAACAAGTAATCCAAGTTCAACTAGCTTTTTGTTACTGAAAAATTATGAGACAATAAGACCTTAATATTCCCCACAGTTCTCAGCAGTCTCACCTAAAAGGACCATTTATGATTCTCACTTGCAATTGGCACTAGCTGCTCTATGAGAATAACCAACTAAGCCACACACAACACTGAAAATACTAAAATTTTAATTGGTGTGTAGCAGCCTTAAAACACTTAACTAGGCTTCCCTACATAAAGCAGCAATAGCCACTTATTTTGCCAATAAGATAAATTTACCATTGATCTGAGGACTGTGCAAACAAAACCTGAGGTTTAACTCGGCACTTAGTTGCCTCTGAATCAGTGTGAATCAGCACTAGCCATTTAAATTTTCAATCTACGCAAGCAGCTTATACTGACAGATTATATTTTAAGTTTAACACAGCACTTAGCCAACTTTAAATTCTGAAATGAATTTACCAATTCAAATCAGCACTAGCCATTTTAACTTCAGGAATGCATAAAAAAAAATTTAAATCCCACTATTGGCTACACATAAATGCCAAAAAAATTCTTTTTAACCAACTTCACAGCTCTAGCCACCACTAAACTAAGCAGGTTAACAATTTTCCTGAGCGATAACTGGTGTTTGGGGGTTTCAATTTAAAGCATTAATGAAGCTAATCATTTAATAGAATGTCCTCACACATAGGCCTTGATCAACATGGCACATGAAAACAGTACTCGCATTTACTGGTGACTTCTGCACTAATGACACACCACTTTACATGTAAGTCCAACTAGTCACATGAAATAATATGGACATTAGTTGCTTGATACTTAATCAGAGATAAGCTTACTATTCATCAATGAATAAGCCTTCAAATTGTACAACATAACAGGTGGAAGTTTTAAAAAGTATTCAATGATAACAATTTAAATATAGAGGTGTGATTGAAGGCTTGACATAAACCATTTTACTGCCACAAATTACTATGAAACAACGCATATGGTAGTACTGCCAGAACATGTTAAAGATGGCTGTAAGAATAATAACTACACAGAATATTTCAACTAGATGCCTCTAGCCACTCACGTATCAACTAATTGCTAAAACAATACACCAGCCTATGTTGATCCAAACATTTAACTTGAAAAATATCAGAAATGACACCACTGGGGTACAAGTACAGCCACACAACAGACAGTTTTAATGGTGTTTAACCTCTGTGTTTTAGGTTTTTTTAAGCACACAGTAAGCTTAATTACATAGGAAATGGTTAATCGGTGCAAAACAGTACTAACCCAGCTGCACAACGCCAGTCAATTTTAGTCATAATGCTTCATATTTGCCCAGTAAGACACAACTCAGGAGACAACCTGAGCCTTTCAGTGCATGGCAATTTGAGTTTTATAAAAAGTAGCTGACAAGTTCTCCAGGAACAATATTTGATGGCATTACCATGAATCTAGGAGTTCGAACTGTTAAACCTTCAGGATGCAAGCTGCAGTGATTTGTTTCATCCTGGCCAAACAGCACTGCACCAGGCCCCGCTGCCCTAGATGTTGGTTCACTCATGCCCTCCAGGAGACCACAACCAAGCTCTGCTGCGGCATGTCACATGTTTACTGACTTGTCCAATGTTCGCTGTGCTTCCTCCTCCCATTACTGCATGCCACACTCCTTAAAACCATGTCCTCATGACCCTGGATACCCTCTAGTCTCACGGCCGAGCTGCAACTGTCACTGACATGAACGGAGAGCCAAAAAACTCAATGGCATGCATCACATGTCTACATTGTCCCAGTCAGCTAAATCATTTTAGGGCTTCAGGCCATCTGGGAGGAGGATTGTGTTTTTTGTGTGCATGAGAGGAGCAAGGAGGAGGAAAGAGACAGGCAGGAGCGGAGGGAAGGAAAGCTGTGAGGAACAAGGGACAGGAATTTGGCACTAGCAAATCTGTCCTGGCACATGAAGTGGAGGAATGAGTTGGAAGTGGGATGGGAGGGAGGAGATAGGTAGAATAGAGGAAGGAAGGGAGAGACCAAAAAGGAAACACTAAGAGTGTAGTTTAATGGAGAGAAGTGGAAGGTATAAATACAGGACTGAACATGCAGAGATGGGTGTGGATAATATTCAGTACTCTCTAACACAAGGACCTCCTGTTGTAGCTTATGCTGACCTAAGGGAATGTTGGTTTTCTATCAATAATATGATTATCACAGCTTGCAACAGAGTATAGATGCATCCTAATCTCTGAGTATCATCATACAAAAATATGTATGCACAGTTTTGTAAATTCTTCAGCTAAGGCTGTTCCACAAAACTACTATATATGTAATAGCTGCAACTGTATAGACTCTTTCAGTCAGTTTCATGGTTTCCCCTCACTTTACAATAAGCATGTCACATATGAATCACTGAATTATCTATAAGACCAGTAAAATCAATTCATTCATTAGTGCCAGTACATTAAATACAAAAATCTATAAAGGACTAAGTCATGGTCACAGAATAGTCCAAATATCACAAGTATATGAGATGACTTTATGGCTATGGCATACATTCAACCTGGAGCACATGTTTCTGCTGAGCTGAAGCCATCTGTACAAGACAGTAAATCTTTCTCATCAAATGACTTTGTTGTTGTTATGGGATGCACACATGATGTAGCTAAAAATCAAGTAAATAATACTATTGCACACATAAAAATGATATTTAGTAGGTTAACTGGCACTAAAGTAATTGCTGTTAATATTCCACAGAGACATGATCTAATGGAACAATCTATTGTGAACTTGGAAGTGCACAAAGCAAATGACAGGCTTATAAAGATATGTAATAAATTTCACAATGTGCCAGTCGATGTGGCAGTTGTGAGATGCCACTGACCACACTAGTACAGGCCAGTGTCATTGTTCTCATTTGTTGTGCCACATACACATGTGCTGTGATCATCACCATGCCAACATCTGACCATCCCCACACCATCCACCCCACACCGTTTTCATTTTGCCATCACTGTAGTGACTATTGTCACCTGCTCCACGTGTTGCAGTATTAGTCAACTTCACAGCATCACAACAAAGTATCAACATCAGTTGCAGTATAGCTCTTGTACTGCTAGTTGTCAATCATGGTTGATCAGTCTACTCTGTTCTTCAACTCACTAAGTGAGAAACTAATTGGCAGAATGGAATCAAAATTTGATGATACAAAGTCACAAATTGTTGATAGTATTAAGTCTGAAGTTGGGAATTTAAAAAGTGAACATGTTGATAAAGTAGATAAGTTTCTAGCAAGTTTGATAATATGCTGTCAATGTCTGATGAAATAATAAAGGTGAATAATTCTTGTGAGGAAATTAGAGAAAGTGATCTGGGGGAGGATAAATTGGGTTGTGAGAAAGTTGAAATCAGTCATAAGGAAGCAGAATTGGGAATTAAAGAAAAACGTTTGAAGTCTGCGAAGAATTAGATCACACTGAGGACAAAATAAATGAATTTATTGATAATATTGAGGCTGATATTAGTTACAAAATGCTGTTCAGAAATGGAAGATGTTGCACAGGAAATAGGGACTCATGTGACAACTGTATTTGGTGATCTTGGGATTACTGAGACACAAATGCAGGAATGCACACAATATGAATTGCAAACAGATACAGGATTAAAATGTTGAAGTGTAAATGAAAGTAAGGGCATTGAAAATGAGGGAAAGCCATTAAGAAGGAAAGTTAGCAATATACAAGGAGAGAGAGTCAATTTAAGGAATGTCGTGTTTGATGAAGTAATTGGAGAAGCAATTCCATCAGTGCAGTTTGCCAAGGTGCATAATAAGTATAATTATACAGAAACTTTAAACAGTGGAATATCCAGGATGGAATGTAACAATTATGCTACTCACCATATAGTGGAGATGCTGTGTCACAGATAGGCACAACAACAAAAAGACTCTCACAAGTAAAACACTAGACACACACACGTACATGCCAACGCGCGCACGCGCACACACACACACACACACACACACACACACACACACACACACACACACACACACCTCTCCCCTGCCCTACGTCTGACCTGGAGCACTTCACTGTCCACCACCCCACCATAATATCTCTCCCCCTTCCTGCTCCAGCCTCCTCCTTACCCCAACCCAGTTGCAACTCCCATCATGCACTGGTGCTGCTGCTCGCAGTGTGGTTTCAGTTGCCTAAGATTGCTGTTGTGTCATTTCACAGGTGGCTCTCCCTTTGATAGTATGTTATTCCAGTTACACAGCTGGTACAAGTGGTGGTAGGAGAGTGCATAAGGCAAGTCTTGCAGCGTGGACAGTCGCAGGGGTAGGAACCTTAAGGTAGGGAGATGGATGCAGAAGGAGCATGGAGGCTGGCACGGATATTGTGGAGGTTGGGAGGGCAATGAAAAGCTATTCTAGGTGTGGTGGGCAATATCTTAGACAGAATGGATTTCATTTCAGGGCATGATTTTAGGAAGTCACGGCCATGGCCTTGTCAAAGTGGCTGATTAATATATTCAAGACCAGGATAGAACTGAGTGACAAATAGTGTGCTCCAAAGGTGTTTTTTGGAGGTATCAGCAGACCAGGATTGGTGTGAGGGCCCAGGAAATCTGCTTTTGAACTAGGCTGTTGGGGTAATTATATCCAGTGAAGGCTGAGGTGAGAATGATGGTGTATTACTATAAAAAGTCTGCATCTGATCAAATATGTTTGCCTCGAATGCTAAGGCTGTAGGGAGGGAAAGTCTTACATGGAAAGGATGGCAATAGTGAAAATGTAAGTTCTGTTTTTTGTCAGTAGATTTAATGTGGAAGAAGTGTGTAGGTGGCCTTCAGTGAGGAAGAGATCAACATCAAGGAAAGTGGCATGGGATTTGGAATACGACCATGTGAAATTTAATTGGGAGAAGATATTTAGTGTTTCCAGGAATTTTAACAGGACAGTGTCACAGTGAGTCCATATGGTAAAGGTGTCATCAATGTATCTAAACCAAACCAGGGGCAGAAGGCTTATGGATCCCAGGAAAGCCCCCTCCGAGCAACCCATAGAGAGGCTGGCATAGGAAGGAGCCATCCTGGTTCCAATGGCTGTACCCCTGATCCTTTTGTATGTCTGCCCCTCCAAGTTGAAGTAATTGTTAGCAAGTATAAAGTTCATGAAGGTGAGTGGGGAGGATGTCATAAGTTTGGAATAAAGAGGGAATGTAGAGCCTGGAGTCCTGCAGAGGACAGATTAGTGTCATGGTGTAGGGACCTGAGGAGGGGTTGCAATGCTGGATGTGAGGAATTCTTAGAAGGCTTGTAAGGGATGATTTTGAGGTAGTGGTGGTGGATGAAGCTGGAATTGTGGTTGGATCTGTTCAAGGCCGGGTTCAATATCAGGTTTGCTGTTGGAAAGCCTTTCAGAATGGGTTGCAAAGTGATATTTCCTGTTGACATTATGTGTAAAGGAAAGAAGGTCCTTCGCCAAAGCAGCATGATTACATGCATGGTTAACACTGACAGTGAGACCCTTGGATAATACAGATAATTCAGGAGGGGTGAGTGTTTTAGTCGAGAGGTTGAGAACACACTACTGGATAATTCAGGAGGGGTGAGTGTTTTAGTCGAGAGCTTGAGAACACACTACTGTTGTGAATGGTTCTTGAGATTATGAGTTATTATTGGTCTGGGAGGCAGTGGTGAAGCCTGTGGGATGTTAAGGAGTTTCTCTAAGCTTGCTTGGTAGGAGAGAAGTGGTGGTTGATGGTGTGGCTGTTAGGAGAACTGCAGAGGGACAGGAAGGGAAACACCACTGTTGTGGTAGTTTAGGAAAAGCTGGGATAGCTTTTTGAGGTGAAGTCTGGCATGTTGTTGCAGTCCGAAGTTGGCTTGGTGGATGATACCATCCATGGAACATGAGGGGCAGATAACTGCAGTATTTTGTAGAAGGAGAGGAGTCTGCTGGAGCGGAAACTGGCAGATGAGGCATATTTGGCACAGATTATTTGGGTAAGTGCAAGAGATTGTTGTATTTGAAACTGTAAAAGAGCCTGGTGTAGAGTGTGATTACATCCAACAAACAGGGACTTTCAGTCTTAGGCCTTTGGGATTAGATCCAAGGGACAAGCAGGTTTCAAGAAACAGATTGTGAGACCTTAGTTTTGACAGTGCAAAAGCATGTTTTCACGAATAATGGATGTATTATGTGATGTGATTCATCATAGCAAGAGAGGACAGTTTGGAGTGTTAGAAATGGCGGGAGTGGCAAAAACTGTGAGGCAGAGTGGAAAAGGCAGAAAAGTGGAAGAAAGGCAAGGGAAAAATTCGTATCAAAATCATGAAAACAGACAATGGTTAACAAGAGGCAATGAGTGCATGTGAATTTCTCATTAGAGTAGTGGTCTATATGATACGAAAAAATGATTTGAAAAGAAAAGATTGATAGGGAAAGTTGAGAAAGGAGACAGAATTTAAAAAAAGTGAGCAAACAGAAAGAGAAAGTCATAGGAGAAAATGTAAACTATTTTGTTTGGCAAATAAAGTACGATAATGTAGGAGACAGCAGTAAAAGTCGTTAAGAGTGGTTTGGCGGTGACTACTTTCATTGTCATACAGTCGTAAGAGAGGAAGAGGAATTGAATGGTGGGAATTTGAGTGAAATATTTAATGACCTATTCGAAGGGGAGACAGAGACTGAAGATGAGAACAGGTACTAGGCTGTATGTATAATGAATAAAGAGATAAGGGAAGAAATTGAGGCTGGTTTAATGGAGAAAACTCGTTTGAAAATGTAAAAGGCTGAAAAACTGGAGTTTCCGCCACGCTGTATAATGACAAATCAGAGAGAAATACCTGAATAGAAGGAGTATATGCCATGTACATAGTAATAATTAGAAAAGTAATGTATTTTGTATGTATTGTATTAAAACTGAAAGCTAATGTACAGAGGATGGAGTGAAAGTTGACTTCGTCAGTGGGTTGGTAACCGTTGCAGTCACTGTGGTGTCTATAACAGAGATAATAACATGGCAAGAAGTGGTAACAAATGTAAAAATGGAGTTGTGGGGCAATTTTGTTAGTGGCATAGAAGTTACGGGGTTATTGTATGGGAGCCTGCTTTAAGTAAGCATGTGTTGTTGACTTTGTGATGGAATTCTTCATTTATTATTATATGACCATGTTCAAAGGGAGCACATTCCGGTAGGTTTGTGATGACTGTATTCTTCATTTATTATTATATGGCATTTTCAAAGGGAGAATGTTTTCGTAAGTTTGTGATGATAGAATACTTTCTTTTCTACTGGGCTACTCAGAGGGAGCTTGTGCTTGATACTAAGGTTATTGGCGGTAATCCACCAGAAGGTGTTGATGTTCTTGGAGTTATAAAAATTTGCCAATACCAGTGGGAGTACTGTTTGGTGACTATGGTGCTAATGTTGAGTGAAAGAGTGAAATGGTAAATAATTATTGTAATGGAAGTGTTATTAATGGAATTCACCCTGAGATAGAAATGGAAGCACAGGTTTTAATGTAAGGTTATTATTGAATATTTTCTAGAGAAAGACTACAGCAGTATTGGATATGTAGGATGCAGAATAGGTTAAAAATGGAGATAAGTTAATGTACCAATGTTGTAATGTGTATTATTTATTATTTGTATTTGCAATTAGAAGAAATTTTGTAGGGCTTATGTTGTTGTTGTTGTTGTTGTTGTTGTTGTTGTGGTCTTCAGTCCTGAGACTGGTTTGATGCAGCTCTCCATGCCACTCTATCCTGTGCAAGCCTCTTCATCTCCCAGTACCTACTGCAACCTACATCCTTCTGAATCTGCTTAGTGTATTGATCTCTTGGTCTCCCTCTACGATTTTTACCCTCCACACTGCCCTCCAATGCTAAATTTGTGATCCCTTGATGCCTCAAAACATGTCCTACCAACCGATCCCTTCTTCTAGTCAAGTTGTGCCACAAACTTCTCTTCTCCCCAATCCTATTCAATACCTCCTCATTAGTTACGTGATCTACCCACCTTATCTTCAGCATTCTTCTGTAGCACCACATTTCGAAAGCTTATATTCTCTTCTTGTCCAAACTATTTATCGTCCATGTTTCACTTCCATACTTGGCTACACTCCATACAAATACTTTCAGAAACGACTTCCTCACACTTAAATCTATACTCGATGTTAACAAATTTCTCTTCTTCAGAAACGATTTCCTTGCCATTGCCAGTCTACATTTTATATCCTCTCTACTTCGACCATCATCAGTTATTTTACTCCCTAAATAGCAAAACTCCTTTACTACTTTAAGTGTTTCATTTCCTAATCTAATCCTCTCAGCATCACCCGATTTAATTTGACTACATTCCATTATCCTCGTTTTGCTTTTGTTGATGTTCATCTTATATCCTCCTTTCAAGACACTGTCCATTCCGTTCAACTGCTCTTCCAAGTCTTTTGCTGTCTCTGACAGAATTACAATGTCATCGGCGAACCTCAAAGTTTTTACTTCTTCTCCATGAATGTTAATACCTACTCCGAATTTTTCTTTTGTTTCCTTTACTGCTTGCTCAGTATACAGATTGAATAACATCGGGGAGAGGCTACAACCCTGTCTCACTCCTTTCCCAACCACTGCTTCCCTTTCATGCCCCTCAACTCTTATAACTGCCATCTGGTTTCTGTACAAATTGTAAATAGCCTTTCGCTCCTTGTATTTTACCCCTGCCACCTTCAGAATTTGAAAGAGGGTATTCCAGTTAACGTTGTCAAAAGCTTTCTCTAAGTCTACAAATGCTAGAAATGTAGGTTTGCCTTTCCTTAATCTTTCTTCTAAGATAAGTCGTAAGGTTAGTATTGCCTCACGTGTTCCAACATTTCTACGGAATCCAAACTGATCTTCCCCGAGGTCCGCTTCTACCAGTTTTTCCATTCGTCTGCAAAGAATTCACGTTAGTATTTTGCAGCTGTGACTTATTAAACTGATAGTTCGGTAATTTTCACATCTGTCAACAGCTGCTTTCTTTGGGATTGGAATTATTATATTCTTCTTGAAGTCTGTGGGTATTTCGCCTGTCTCACACATCTTGCTCACCAGATGGTAGAGTTTTGTCATGACTGGCTCTCCCAAGGCCATCAGTAGTTCTAATGGAATGTTGTCTACTCCCGGAGCCTTGTTTCGACTCAGGTCTTTCAGTGCTCTGTCAAACTCTTCACGCAGTATCTTATCTCCCATTTCATCTTCATCTACATCCTCTTCCATTTCCGTAATATTGTCCTCAAGTACATCGCCCTTGTATAAACCCTCTATATACTCCTTCCACCTTTCTGCCTTCCCTTCTTTGCTTAGAACTGGGTTGCCATCTGAGCTCTTGGTATTCATAAAAGTGGTTCTCTTCTCTCCAAAGGTCTCTTTAATTTTCCTGTAGGCAGTATCTTTCTTACCCCTAGTGAGACAAGCCTCTACATCCTTACATTTGTCCTCTAGCCATTCCTGCTTAGCCATTTTGCACTTCCTGTCGATCTCATTTTTGAGACGTATGTATTCCTTTTTGCCTGCTTCATTTACTGCATTTTTATATTTTCTCCTTTCATCAATTAAATTCAATATTTCTTCTGTTACCCAAGGATTTCTATTAGCCCTCGTCTTTTACCTACTTGATCCTCTGCTGCCTTCACTACTTCATCCCTCAGAGCTACCCATTCTTCTTGTACTGTATTTCTTTCCCCCTTTCCTGTCAATTGTTCCCTTGTGCTCTCCCTGAAACTCTCTACAACCTCTGGTTCTTTCAGTTTATCCAGGTCCCATCTCCTTAAATTCCCACCTTTTTGCAGTTTCTTCAGTTTCAATCTGCAGTTCATAACCAATAGATTGTGGTCAGAATCCACATCTGCCCCTGGAAATGTCTTACAATTTAAAACCTGGTTCCTAAATCTCTGTCTTACCATTATATAATCTATCTGATACCTTTTAGTATCTCCAGGATTCTTCCAGGTATACAACCTTCTTTTATGATTCTTGAACCAAGTGTTAGCTATGATTAAGTTATGCTCTGTGCAAAATTCTACAAGGCGGCTTCCTCTTTCATTTCTTCCCCCCAATCCATATTCACCTACTATGTTTCCTTCTCTCCCTTTTCCTACTGACGAATTCCAGTCACCCATGACTATTAAATTTTCATCTCCCTTCACTACCTGAATAATTTCTTTTATCTCGTCATACATTTCATCAATTTCTTCATCATCTGCAGAGCTAGTTGGCATATAAAGCTGTACTACTGTAGTAGGCATGGGTTTTGTGTCTATCTTGGCCACAATAATGCGTTCACTATGCTGTTTGTAGTAGCTAACCTGCACTCCTATTTTTTTATTCATTATTAAACCTACTCCTGCATTACCCCTATTTGATTTTGTATTTATAACCCTGTAATCACCTGACCAAAAGTCTTGTTCCTCCTGCCACCAAACTTCACTAATTCCCACTATATCTAACTTTAACCTATCCATTTCCCTTTTTAAATTTTCTAACCTACCTGCCCGATTAAGGGATCTGACATTCCACGCTCCGATCCGTAGAATGCCAGTTTTCTTTCTCCTGATAACGACGTCCTCTTGAGTAGTCCCCGCCCGGAGATCCGAATGGGGGACTATTTTACCTCCGGAATATTTTACCCAAGAGGACGCCATCATCATTTAATCATACAGTAAAGCTGCATGTCCTCAGGAAAAATTACGGCTGTAGTTTCCCTTTGCTTTCAGCCGTTCGCAGTACCAGCACAGCAAGGCCGTTTTGGTTAATGTTACAAGGCCAGATCAGTCAATCATCCAGACTGTTGCCCCTGCAACTACTGAAAAGGCTGCTGCCCCTCTTCAGGAACCACATGTTTGTCTGGCCTCTCAACAGATACCCCTCCATTGTGGTTGCACCTACGGTACGGCCATCTGTATCGCTGAGGCACGCAAGCCTCCCCAGCAACGGCAAGGTCCATGGTTCATGGGGGAAGGCTTATGTTGTATGTTCTATAAATGTTGTGATTTTGGAGGGGTTTGTTGAGTAAAAAAAGGGGGGGGGAGAGGTTACATATACATTGAACATCAGATTTGTTATTACACAAGAGGATGCTGATAATTGTATTTGAATGAGCACTTACACTAGTGTGTATGAAGGAAGCTTTTGTGGGGCAATATATTGTTCTTAGTACAGCAACAAAAGTTGCACACAGAGCTTGAGACAGGTGTATGGGTGTGGTGCCAGTTGTGAGGTGGACAAAACCCAAAATAAATGTGTTCAATAAGGGGAAATATGTATAAATTATTATTAATTTTTTAATAGTAATGATCGAAATAAGAAAATATATTAAATGAGCTAGGACTTACGGTATGTTCGCTGGGCAAAATACCATATAATTTGTATGTTTAAGTAAAATGTTTTGGTTTATGAAGTCTATGGTTGTAATTCGATTGTGAGATTGATTCAGCATGAATCTGCATTGTTTGAAATTCATCTGTGTGCCTGTTCTGTGCTTTAAGATATTTCACTTGTGAGCTGATGCAGTGGGCACACAGTAAACCAGGGAGGGTGTGAGTAGCTGGACCACTGGGAAGCCAAGGGGTCACAAGTTACAGGCAACTATTGATTTTGGTTATTTCTTTGATATATATCAGGATATGGCTTGGCTGACGAGGAGTACAATGCACTGGCGGCTATACTACAATGTGAGGGAAGTGGTCTGCTGAAGCACAGACGGAAGTGGGACTCAAGGAGGAGGTCCATGCTGTGGAAGTGACTGGAAGACTGCAGTGAGGCTATAACCAGTAAAAGTGAAGTGATGTGCAACGACATGGGGAATTGGAGACAGGCAATTAATCCTGTTTAATTTGATTTGATTGATGCCCACAGAGAGACCAATTATTATTGAAATTTACAAAAATGTTTAGAATGTACACATCACTTACAGTTTATATGCATAATTAGTTACATATCTCTTATTTCAAAGCCAAATTGTTTAACACATGAAGTTCCTATTCATGTTTTGGCACAGTTTTATTTGAATTCACATTTGTTATTATTTATATAGTAGTAGTAGTAGTAGTAGTAGTAGTAGTAGCAACAGCAATAGTAGTAGTATGGATGTGGCAGTCTTGGTGCTACTTCATGTAGCCATTACTCAGGTAATGTCTTCATGAAGAGGGGGGTATGTAGCATAACAGGTGAAACTGTGTACCTAAAACAAAGTTATCCACAAATACATAAGGCTATTAGCCTCGGCATGAGTACTTTGTACTGATATTTAATTCCTATGTTTATATGATAATAAGTTTGAGTATTAATAATTGTAGAGGAATTTGAATAACAAAATGTGAAACAGGCAAGAAGGAGTAGTTGTTTTGATGAGTGACTGCTATTCCAATTCATAATTGTTATAAGAATGTATAGTAGTATGTGATAGGAATAATTGTGTACAGAACTGTGTAATGTATTTGGTTGAAGTATTTGCATTTGTAATCTAATGACAGTCAGGTATATGGATATTAATTTGACTAGAGTAGTGCGTCGCATGACAAAACTCAGGACAATAGATGCAACGCAGATATCAAGGTCTTCTGGTGGTGGGAGCTGTGCTGGGTTGGGTGGGCTACAATGGCCTGGAGGCTATATATGTTCGAGTTCTGCAGTAGTAACAGGCCTATAGCATTATTCTGAAACTAGTCTGTGGTTTATCAGTTTGCGAACTGAGAATTTGAACTGTGAACATAGTGTACCTTCAGTGGCTGATGTAGTGAACTGTTTATTTGCCTCCAACTACTCTGCTAGAACTATTTCAGATTCCTATTGGACCATTGTGTATAGTATGTGTAGAACCATTATTCATAGCAAAGCAATTTTCTATGAATAAAGCAACAGTATAATGCAAGCATACACTAAATAAGCTTTAATACCCCAAGGGATCATAGCCTTAATTTCTGATTTCATTTATTACATAATTTACTCTTGTTTTACATATAAGTATTTCACTGACTGATCCCTTAGGCCACCTTAGCACTTCTGTGAGGGCATAATGCAATCATGTGCAATGAAACCCCTGTGCAGATGAAACATTTAACAGGTTGTGCACTGACCCTCTGTTCGATTGCTAGCAGCAGTAGTTACCGCTAACCATAGGTAATGTTGCACCATGATGACAATGTTGAAGGTCTCAACCGTATGCTAAAAAGTTTACAATGGTATCAAAAACCTACATTACTTTCAGTGAGTTTACATCAGACTTTTATTATTGCTTTAATGTCTCACACCTAGAAGTGACCTTGCCAGTAAATGACCATAAGAAATATAAAAAAAAATAACTGGGTAAATCATGAAGTGAAAGCAGCAAGAGAGAAACCTCGACTTTTACTGTGTGCAGTGCTGAAGAATAACAAAAATAGCAGACTAAGGGTAAAATTTAAGAACTATCATGACTATTTCAAAGATCTGCTATTAGAAAGTAACAGTAAATACTAGCCACAGCATTAAGGAACTCGGCTAACATGGGCATAACTGTTTGTAAAATTATAAATAGCATAAGAGATTGTAAGGACAGATCAGCTAGTGATGCTACAATCAACTATAAGGAGAGTATCATGAAATGCCAATATCAGATTGCGATTTTTTTTTTTTTTTTTAAATGAGTCCTTTTCTTGTCTGAAAATACATCAACGACAATTTTAACAACCTTCAATATAATTATAAGAGCATTTCAGCTAAATAAATCATATACTTGGTGCCAACTAACAGCAACGAAATAAAATACATAATATGGACACTAAAGAATACAAAATCAGCAGGCTATGATAGAGAATCTATCAACACATTAAAAAGGTGGATAGGCAAAATATCTGATAAAATCCACTAAAAGGAAGGCATGCCCCTTTTTAGAAATAAATAATTTTTATGACATTAGCAGATTTTATCATTGATGAGAAATAATGATTGCCATAGAGAACAAGGAGTTAGCGAAATGTTCCTTGATCTATAAAAAGTTTTTGATTGTGTCAACACCACCATATCACTTCACAAGCTGTGTAAGCTGCATATTTGAGGAACTGGCTGTGAGTTAATACAATCAATCATGAGCAACAGGAAACAATTTATGTTGCTTAAAACAAACTGTTGGTCTTCCAAGTCCAGAATTACTGACGTCAGATGTGGAGTATCTCAAGGTTCTGTGTTGGAGCCCCTTCCTTCTGTGACTTAAGTTATTGCTATAGAGTACAATTCTCTTAACTCTAAAAAGACATTCCATGGTCATGATACATAAACTATGCAAGCACAAAACGTATGATAGTGTGTTAACAATGAAATATTTAAGTATTTCAATTGAAGCTAGCTAAATGTAACTGCTTCAAAACCTGCAATAATGGAATTTAACAGCAGGAAATAAATAGAATTTGGTATGAAATTATCCACTGCACAAAAGGGAAAATGGACAAGATTCTTGGGAATCACAATACAGGACAACCACAAGTGGGATGTGCAAACACTTACAGATTCCCAAGTCTGTAAGCTTTCTGAAAACATGTTTGCACTACACATGATTAGCAAATATTACAAGGATATGTGCATACTAAAAACTGATTATCATTCTTTATTCTCGCCAAATTTAAACTATGCAGTAGAAATATGGGGTGCAGTGACACAAACCAACATAAGCATATTTTAACAGCACAGATAAAAGCTATCAGAACAATTTGTGGCGCTAAAATTAGAGAATGATGTTGGAATCTGTTTCAAGAATTAGGAGTGCTAACCAGTATAGATGTATATAAAGCAAAAATAGTATTTCTTGTGAAAGCAATAAATCCAAGCTTTAACTGTGACCTACACCAGCATAATACAAGATAAAAATTCAGATACCATGTAAATACCCACAGAACAGCATTGTGCGAAAAAAAAAATGCACTTTATGCTGGGCTGAAGTTAGCCAGTGCCCAACCAAAAAGGCTCACAGCCCTTTATAACAGCAAATCAAAATACAAAGTAAGAATAATCTTAATTGAAAATCCATTTTTTTCCCTTGATAAGTTCTTTATTTTATTTCATTTTATTTTATTTGTGTATTTATTTATCCATCCATAGACAGTAAATATTGTTTGGATGTTGTCAAAAAGTACATGTAAATTTAGGGAAACAATTTATGGAAAAGGAACATACAAAATTTTATGTTAAGTAGTACAAAGAATTATACATACAAAGTTGTACAAAAAAAAGTGCAAAGAATAATACTTGGTCATACAAGACACAGTAATACAGCTTTTTATACATGTATACTAACAGTATTGTAACTGCATAGTCTGTTTGCCCTAAGGCATTGCTTTTGTCTTTCCTAAAGAGGAAGCCCCTATATTCATTACAATAACTCAGTAAAGAGTTTTACCACACTCAACAGCTGTCTATCAGATGCACAAACTTAACAGAAACTTTAGGGGAAGAAAGACAGTGTTATCAGTTTGGCTATAATATAAACATTATCAGAATTATTTACTGGCCTAAACAGTCATTTACCAAGTAAAAACTTTGTTCAAGTAAAAATGTTTTAAATTCTACTTTAAATCTGTTTTCATCTTCTAACTTTCTGATGTTGGCTGGCAATATCTTGTAGAGTTTTGTACCAATATGGCTCACATGGCTTTGTGTGTGTGTTCTTTCTGTTCGCTGAGTACCGAGTGCGGTGCTATTTCGGGTATTGTAGTTATGCAAGTCGGTATTTGTCTGAAAATCGGCACGGTGGGTCCTAACATATAAAACATGGTACTGTTAGAACTTTAAGCCTGTTGAGTAAGGATTTTAATTGTGTCTGTGGATGACTGTGTGTTGTTATTCGGGTAGCCCTCTTCTGTAATAGAAAGATTTGTTTTAGATGGCAAGTAGTGGAACCCCAAAATATTATTCCATATGTTGCAAAGAGACTGAAAATAGCCAAGATATACCATCCTGGCACCCTCTGCAGTACAAACATTTGTGATAATTCTAAGAGCAAAACAGGCTTAGTTAAATTTCTGCACAAGTTTCATTACATGGTCATTAAAAATAAGAGTTTCATCTACATGAATCCCCAGCAATTTTGCTGATACCACTCTGTCTATGGCCTTGTCACCTAGCAACAGATTAATATTTAGAGTTTGACATATTTTCCCAAACTGCATATAATTTGTTTTATTTGCATTTAACGTCAACTGGTTGAACCAAGTGTGGACATTCTTTATTACTTGATCAGTAGTTGTTGCAGCATTTGCTTTGGTGCACCTATTATCACACCAGTGTCATCTGCGAATAGTATGGCCTTTGCTGCTCCATCTGAGGTGTGAATGTCATTTATGTAGACAAGGAACAACAAGGGAACTAGAATACTGCCTTGTGGCACTCCTATTTCCACTTTTTTTGCATCTGATACTAAATTTATGTTGTGGTTGGAGTAATCCGACAACAGTCCTACATTCTGTGTTCTATTTTGTAGGTATGATTCAAACCACTTTTTCCCTGTCCCATGAATACCTAATGCTTCCAGTTTTTCTAAAAGAATGCCATGAGTGACAGTGTCAAATACTTTGTAGACATCTAAATCTATTCCTACTGTGCTATTGTCTTTTTCTAGATTTTGATTATTTGTTCAATGTAGCACGTTAGTGCTGTCTCTGAATTTTTACCTGCCTGGAAGCCATGCTGATTTCTATATAGTAACTTATAGTAATTTAGATATTTGCTGATTCTGATATCCATTAATTTTTCTATTATTTTAGAAAATCCCAGAAGGAGGGATATTGGCTGCTAGTTTTCTACCTTATGCTTGTTGCTGTTTTTGAATAATGGCTTCAATTCTGACATTTTCATTCTTTCCGGAAACACTCCTTCACTAAAAGATAAGTTGGCTATGTATGCCAAGGGCCTTGCGATTTGTGCACCTGTTATTATTATGGTATAAACAGGCACCTCATCTAATCCTGCTGACATTTTAGGTTTCAAGCTTTTTATTACTTTAAACACTTCTTGATCATCTGTTGGATCTGTACTCATGCTACGAGCAGCTTTTGGAAATTCTGTTTTTCTTGGTTTGTAAATTTTGAGCTTAATGAAGTTGTTGCATTTATGAAATAATTGTTGATGTAATTTGGCAAATCTTGTTTTTTAATATCAACTTTTTCTGTGTTTTTGAGAATGATATCCCTGTCTTTGCATCTCTTTCCTGTTTCAGTCTTCACAGTACCCCACACGGCTTTTGATTTGTTATCAAACTGTCTTATTAAGTTGTCATTACTCATAAATTTTGCCTTGGCTATTACTATTCAATATACCCTCTTGTAATTCTTAACATATTCTATAAATGTGGATCTATAAATGTCTTCAATTTTGAGTTTAGTCTCTTTAGAGTTCCACAAGAAGTTTTTCATCCAGCTGTGATCCAAGAACTTCGCTTTGTATTGTGATGTGATGTGATTCTTGACAGCTTCTTTGGAAAGCACATTTAGAAATATCCCATGAAAATTGAAGAAAAAGTGTTATATGCATCGTATTTGTTAGGGACAGCACTTCTGCCCAGGACTCGCTAGTTATGATATTCGTAAATTCTACACAGTTTTCAGTGGAAAATTTTCTTTAATACATGAAGTACATTTTTTCTTGCAGTGGCACAAAGGAATTTTGAGGACAAGAGCATTATGGTCTGATAATCCCAAATCAGTATTTGTTACTTCTACTTCTGTGGATCATACATTTGAAAATAATTTGAAGTCATTTTGACTATTTTTCGACTGTGACTGTCTCAAGAAACATGTAAAGGTTTTTTAAATTACTGCTACCAGTCACAAACGTTGTTAACTATTGTATTATTTATTTATTTATTTATTTTGCTACATGTTTTGAGGGAGTACCTCATCTAACCACAGCATTTATGAAAAGACTATGTAACATCAGCATAATCTTATCGTGAAATTGTTTTTGTAATGCTGTTTAGCCTGAAGATAAGGTACTCCCTGGAAACATGTAGCAAAATAAATAAATAATACAATAGTTAACAAAGTTTGTGACTGGTAACAGTAATTTAAAAAAACCTTTAGACATTTGAAAATATATTATCTATAAGACTGTTTGTATTATATGTTATTCTTGTGGGTTCGTGTATGTGCAGAAACATATTGAAACTACATAATAGATTTAGGAACTGATTTTTTAGCCTACTGTCATTCATAAGATTTATGCTGAAATCCCCACAGACAACTACAGCGGCTTTTTCAGTGAAAAGAATGTTAAGCAGTGTTTCTAATTGATTAATGAATATGTCTGTATCCCCAGTAGGTAGTCTGTATATTGCTATGACTACGACTTTTCACTGTATTTCATACAACTTTATAGCTGCTCCTTAAACAAGATACTTACGCTTCAGGTTTTTCTGTTGGAACCTTTACCTGCAATGCTTTATATGGAGGACACTCAACAGTATCAGTTTTTTCCGGTTGGTAACGAACCTGAAATTTTTAACAAAACTTAAAGTAGCCAGTGAATAAATAATAAACTATGATGAATATGGTATGTGACATTGTTGTATTATTTATAAACACAACTAAATAGAAGAAAGTGATGAACCTAGGGAGGTCTCTCTTTTGTAAACATGATGATCAAATAAATGAAAAAAAAGAAAGTTGTTTTTTACTTTCTGGATAAGAGGATGAGTGAATCCAGTATTATGCAATAGAGAGAGACCTACAAGAAATGGGGATCAGTTGGGAAAATATCCTCACACTAAATAAGAAACTGAAAAGACTTGGGGATTATGAAGGAAAAAACTAAGATTAAAACTAGAATTTACAAGGACAGAAAAGAGTAATATCAGTAACAAATGTATTAGGCAACTTTAGACCTCAAGGAAAATGAGAGTGAGAACAATATGGTATTTTTCCAGCCGGAATAAATGAAGAAGGAGGAGGAGCAGAAGAAGAAGAAGAAGAAGAAGAAAATGGTAGAAGAGAATGGTAGAAGAGAAGAAGAAGAAAAAGTAGTACACAGAGCTATGTTAACAGCAGTATAACTGGAAAAGCAGACTCTTTTATTTGTGGCATTTTTTCTGCTATGTAATATGTTATTTGAAACTGCTCAAACTTACAGACATATAGCACAGTAAACTTAAATTAAAAATTAAACTTCCCCATTACTTGAAGTATGAAAAGAGTTCTAAAACAAATTGGACATTCTGTTCATATACTTCAAATTATAGTCGAATATATTTTGCTATATAATATTTCAAAAAATATTTTCTTTCAATTACAAAATTGATTTTCATGCTAATACAAACAGTGATTATTTATTTAGTATTGAATATTATACATGTATCATTTCTATGGTAAACAAATTATAGAAGCAAATTACATGAACAAAGTAAATTTTTGTACAGTAATGAATTTAAAACCTAAACGAAGCCCGCTTGACTAAAACATAATTATAAATTCATATTCAAGTGCAAATGAGATTTGACATGTTACCACTTATCTACAAAATATGTGTTCTATATATGTACAGTGTATCGTGATAATCATTAGCTGTGGAATTGATAATTCACACTGAAGAGCCAAAGAAAGTGGTACACATGCCTGATATCGTGTAGGGGCCCCGCAAGCACACAGAAGTGCTGCAACACGACATGGCATGGACTCGACTAATGTCTGAGGTAGTGCTGGAGGGAACTGACACCATGAATCCTGTAGGGCTGTCCTTAAATCCGAAAGAATGTGAGGGGGCGGAGATCTCTTCGGAACAGCACATTGCAAGGCATCCCAGATATGCACAGTAATGTTCATTTCTGGAAAGTTTGGTGGCTAGCGGAAATGTTTCAACTCAGAAGAGTGTTCCTGGAGCCACTCTGTAGCAATTCTGGACATGTGGGGTGTTGCATAGTCCTGCTGGAATTGCCCAAGTCTTTCAAAATGCACAATGGACATGAGTGGATGCAAGTGATCAAACAGGATGCTTAAGTATGTGTCACCTGTCAGAGTTGTACCTAGACATATCAGGTGTCCCATATCACTCCAGAGCCTCCACCAGCTTGAACAGTCGACTGCTGACATGCAGGATCCATGGATTCACGAGGTTGTCTCCATACCTGTACACATCCATCTGCTCAATACAATTTGAAACAAGACTCTTCCGACCAGGCAACATGTTTCCAGGCATCAACAGTCCAATGTCAGTATTGAAGGGCCCAGAAAAGGTGTAAAGCTTTGGGTCATGCAGCCATCAAGGGTACAAGAGTGAGCCATTGGCTCTGAAAGCCCATATCGATTATGTTTTGTCGAATGATTTGCACACTGACACTGGTTGATGCCCCGGCACTGAAATCTGCAGCAATTTGCAGAAGTATTGCATTTGTGTCACACGGAACGATTCTCTTCAGTTGCCGTTGGCCCTGTTCTTGCAGGATCTTTTTCCAGCTACAGCAATGCTGGAGATCTGATGTTTTACCAGATTCCCAATGTTCATGGTACACTCGTGAAATGGTCGTATGGGAAAATCCCCACTTTATTGCTACCTGAGAGATGCTGTGTCCCATCGCTCATGCGCTGACTATAACAACACATTCAAACTCGCTTACATCTTGATAACCTGCCATTGTAGCAAAAGTAACTGATCCAACAACTGCAGCAGACACTTGTTGTCTTATATAGGTGTTGCCAACCACAGCCCCATATTCTGCTTGTTTACATACCTCTGTATTTGAATTTGCCTATACCAGTTTCTTTGGCTCTTTAGTGTAGTAATATTTTTCCTTGTTCAGCTACAGAGGGATGATTTTAAATGGCTCAAAATAGGTTTTGTGTCGTCATTATCAATTTCATTGTAATTTTTCAGAATAGGAAACCTCTTTCTCAATTCTCATTTAACTACAGGAAATTGCTATGTACAACCACTTGTGTATAGGATGTAAAGTACTACATGTGCATTGTCAGTTTATGGCCAAAAGGTTTGTCAGTAAATATCATAGTCAGAATGGTTAACCTAAATTTAAATAACGTAAAAGATCATCTGACCAAGTGCTGACCCACGTGTGAATGAACTACATTAATTTTGCAACTGAGAGCATGATTTATCTAGCAGTCTTTTTCAAAAAATCTTTACTTTGGTTCCAACTCATCCTGTTACACAGTTACAAGATACTGTGCTGGCGATGACATGTGATGTTGGTATTTGATGATTGTGCATTGCATATAATGTCTCCAGAGTCCAGATCTGTTATTTATCTGTTGCAGGTAATGAGTAGACTTGTGCACTGTCACAGCTGTTGTCCTGAGCTTGATATGGGGCTACAGTTCCAGAGTGTGCACAGTTTGAAATATGCGGCAGTGATGTATTTATGGAATATAATCAACTATACACTGGCCTAAACTGTGGCACCCATAGAACAGTTTCAGTTTAATGATCAAGACTACACAGTTCAAGGCTTATTCACATCAAAGAACAGTCCTCAAACTGTGCTGAACTGATACAGAATACATGCATTGTTTCACCAGTGGCCCACCAATTTGCATCAATTACACACACGAAAACTATCTTACTTCATCCATGAATAAAACCATGGTGCTGAATTCAGTCAACATTATTCATACTTTCTGCACATCATTTCAATATGGGGCACATATTAATTTAAGTATTTCATCAGTGTATTTATGCATGAAAACCATCACACCAATCACAATGTCATGTACAGTCATTGTTCTCCTTATCACTCTGCCACTCAATCATTCAGTTTAAGTAGTCAAAAATATGCTCTCTTATGATGTAGATATACATACACAAGTGCATTGAAACATTTATGCCCAGATAGATGTATTATTTGAATGTACTGACATTTATTACTAAATATGATGAATAAAACAAAATAAAAAGTAGCAAATTATTTATATTATTTCCCAAGAGCTATATCTTTACAAGCACAAGAAATTGTGCAGCGAATTGGTGTGCACCACTGTGTTGTTATTTGGACATTCAAACACAGAGAGAAAAAACTGAAGATAAGCCTCTTGTGGTTGCCCATAATCAGTAACACCTGCTGGTGACCACTGCCTACAAATTATGGCTCTGTGTTTATGTTAACCACAATAAATAACATGTGTTTGGAATGCTGTATAAGAACAAAATTTGTTTCACAGCTTGCAAACATTTACACAATATTAATGTGTGCACAGAACATGAGTGAATGCTAATGGTACCAGAAACTAATTGAAATGTGCCACTTGGCTTGAACAGCGATCCACTGAGCCACACTACACTTGAACCAATCATTGGACTTCTGCTCCCACATAGAGCCTGTCTTCCCCCACCCCCCTCATATAAACTGCCAGCTGCAGTTGTGGTTCCTGAGGCATGTCCTGGAAAGGTGTCATCAGGAGTTCTCAATATGGTGGTGGTGTAGGTGTCGCTGAAATGGGCGGCTTTTTGACTTCGCTCATCTCATATGATGACAGGGGACAGTGGTTCTGAGATGATAGCTTATCAATAGGCTTGTACCCTTTCAAGTGACACTGTTGTAGGCTCTGCTGCTATATCAGATTTGCTTAATATGTTCATTATGCTTCAAAACTCGGTAAGGTCAAGCATAAGAAGGTTGTAATGGTCAACGTACAGTGTCTGTGCTCGACATAACATGTGAGTACTTATTCAAATCCTTATGATTGAAAATACTGGTATTTACTTGGCAAGGTTCCAGTGTTTGGTGAAGCATGGAGTTTGACTCTAAACTTATTGAAGTATAAACAGCAATACTGGTGCAGAGAGGTGCTATTGAGGTAGGAAAAACTCGGGTGGAAGCTGCAGTGTCTCTCTATTGACCATTGGAACCATTGATGAGGTAATATCTTGCTTGACTGCAGTGCAGAGTCAAGTAGCATTAGTGCTAGTGCTACTGTCCAAATAAGATCATATCTCATAACATGGCTCTGAGCATCTTATGGCAGCACCTTTCCATGCTGTTGCTGACTAGGTGGCAACTAGTGGTGTGATGGTATTGGAATCTACATAATTTAGTAGGTTGAGGAGTTGTACAGACTCAAATTGCCATCCTTGGCTTGTTGTGACATGTACTGGACAGCCAAACCAAATGATCTGCATAGCAAGGAAAGTCCTGGCTACTGTTCTTGTGGAAATGTTCATGATTGGAGCAGCTTTGGCCCAATGGGAATATCAGTCACTGGATGTGAAGATAACCTGGATCCTTCAGATGAGGCAACGGGCTCACCAGGTCAATGTGAATGTGTGAGAAATGATGTACTGTTTAAGAAAACTGATTTATTGGTTTATGAATGTGATAGCTAAGCATGATTTAGTCTGTATGAGAGAGTCTGTTTTCATACTCACCCAAACATACCTGATATTGAAAAGCTTAATTGTGCTGTTACCTCTGAGGTGTGTGAGGCTGTGAACTTACTTGTGAAAAACAATGGGTACAAATGGCCTATGAGGTTGGCTAAGAGGCACTTTTTAAAGCTGCATTCCGTGTCCTCACTCACCATGAAGTCTCATAGCTGTGTATTGGTTGCTTGTGCTGCAGTGAATGTATCAAATTCAGTAGTACAGGAAACTGCGTTTAGGCACAAAAAATAATCAGTGACTATGTTATCTGATTCTTTAATGAGTCTCAGATCTGTAGTAAACTGACTGATAAATTCTAATTTCGAAAATCGCTAAGCCAGACAGCCTTGTATAAAATGAGTAACTCCTGATCATAATCACTCCACCTGCTCTGAGCATCAATGAACTTATGAGAAAAAATCCAAGGATTGCCATACACCATTAACTTTCTTGTGAGTGCCATGCCAAGTTTCAGCTGACTAGCATCCACAATCGCAGCAAGGAAAATTGTGTGTACAGGGTAAGTGAAAAGAAGCACTCTGCGTAAGCTGGCCTTTATGTGTTCAAAGGCATGCTGCATTTCCATAGTTCATGTCAGTGGTGTTTCGGCCCACCAAAGCTGCCATCAGGAGATCTTGTATTGTGGCTGCACCTAGCAGCTGTTTGCCATTTTTGACCAAAAACTGATGCAATGAGAGACCTGTGTGAGCAGAAACATTGTCATAGTGGAAAAACCAGTCTCTAATCTGCCACATACAGCATCTTTTTTTCATGCGCACTCTTACACATCCATCTCAAAACCTCCAAATAGAGAAGTTGTCTCCTCGCACAAAAAACAAATGAGGACTGTCTTCACAAAAAACAAATGAGGACTGTCTTAGGTTTGATTTCACTTGAGGAGCTTTTGTATGGACAAAGTGACCAAGACATTTTCCACTGAGTTGAGTGATTTTGGGGTCATAACCAAAACATTACTTGTCACCTGTAATGATCTTGGAAAACAGTTCTCTGTCAGATTAGAGTTATGCCTTTCAATGCACAACATGCATCCCCTCAATACTCTCCTCAGTGAATAGTCACAAAACTGAGCCACAAATTTGACAAACACATTTGTCATTTGGCAAATTTTGTGTTAAAAAGCTCCTGGAGGATTCCACAGAAAAAAGGACATTTTTCTCAAAATAAAAAAAGTGCTAATATTGTGTCTTTAAACTTTAAATTCAACATACTGAAGAAAATTTTGCTGAAATTTGAAGTTATGACTTGGTAGCATTGCATCAAGGCAGCAAGCTGTAGATTTTTTCTGAGGCAAGCAAAACCCAATCAATTCTGGAGGCTTTGTCAGCAGACAGCAACATTCTTTAGAAATTTGTATCACGTACGAGGGCTATCCACAAAGTACATTACGTTTTGGAATTAAAAATAAATAAAGTATTGGAATTTTTTTTTATTATATACAGATGAAAGCCATACTTAAATACTACATTTCTACATAGTTGCCATTTAAATTAAGGCACTTATCATAGCGATGGACGATGTGTTTGTCAAATTTGTGGCTCAGTTTTGTGACTAATCAGTGCGGAGAGTATTGAGGGGATGCATGTTGTGCATTGAAGGGCAAGGCTTTCTTTTGGGACAGAAAAGGTGTGATTTTTGTGGATTTCCTGGAAAGAGGCACTACAATAAACTCTCAAAGGTATTGCCAAACTTTGCACAACCTCAGAAGAGCAATACAAAACAATCGCAGGGGAAAGTTGGGCGCAAACATCTTGCTGATTCACGACAATGCCCGGGCCCACACGGCAAATGCCACTCGTGAAGTTCTCGAATCTTTTAAGTGGGAGTTGTTTCCTCATCCGCCGTACAGTCCCGACCTGGCACCGAGCGACTTCCACTTATTCCCAGCAATGAAGAAGTGGTTGGCTATGCAGCGTTTTGATGATGACACACAGCTTCAAGAAGAGGTAACCACATGGTTGAAGGCGCAGGCGGCCAAATTTTACGACGAAGGAATTTCCAAGCTCTACCATCGCTACGATAAGTGCTTTAATTTAAATGGCAACTATGTAGAAAAGTAGTATTTAGGTGTGGCTTTCATCTGTATATAATTTAAAAAATTTGCAATACTTTATTTGTTTTTAATTCCAAAACGTAATGTACTTTGTGGACAGCCCTCGTACTTTGTGGAAGGTAAGTACTTGACAACACATTTACAGTATTCTATTCAATGATTCTTATAATTATGAACAATAATTATGACACACGTAGTTAAGAATTTCCTTGTACCACATGATGGAAAACAACATATTTTTTGCCTGTTGTGCATGTTGTTCAACAATTTCACTTCTTTTATTTATTTTGTAAGCTAGTTTTATGGTCTAAAACTCCCATAATTTTTAATGATTTTACCACATTTCTGCTGCAGGTTATGTTAGGTATTACAGTGTGTCCCATATGTGATAACTGTATTTTTTATGTTGTCTTTTTTGTACAGTTCTTTATATGTTTGTATGCATTTGTCATATTATTTAATATTATTACTGTTATTGTTATTTTAGTCTGTTTTTGTTTTGTAGACTTCATGTAGCTGACTAGCTCAAAATTAAAGAAGCTGACACTTTCTTGAAAATAACATCTTTTTAACATCTACTTTATCATCAATAAAGGCTACAATATTTTATCTCTTTCTAGGGATACACAATATCAAAGGCAGCTAGTACAAGTGCAAGTTGGATGCAAAAGATGAGTCAGTGACTAACACATGAAACCCAGATTTTCAGAAACAGAAAAATAAGTGGGTCTCACAATTAAGGAAGATAAAGAAACAAGGTATGACTGAAGTGAGCTGGATAAACTCCAAAAGTATGAGAGAGATTGGAAGACACTGCAGAGATCAAACAAAAGGGATGATAAGCTTCAGCAGCAATCTCCCCCTACCTTCTCTCAAGGCTCTGGGGGTCCATATCAATGTCTGCAGTCACTGGGCAAGACCATATGGAGAACAACAAGAGCATTGCCCTTTCAATAAGGAAAAAAGGAAGTTTTGACATGCTTAGCAGAATGTGCTGGTTTGACACTATCAACCACAGAAGGGCATCATTCTCATGTAAAATCCAAAGTCAGTTATTCAAAAGTGAGAGATTTCTACCTCAGACCAGATATTATATATACATGCCCAGGAATTAAGGAGTTTATAACTATCTGGGAGAATGGAATCAGAAAAGGTTATGAAACACTACTTGATGATGATCTTGAAAGAAGCACCCTCAATTTTAAAGAAGAAAACCTAGACCTCATTATTAATTTCTCCAAATTTTGTGGATTGAGACCAAAGAATGTTTTATTTCTAAAAAGTAATCCATCTAATCAGTGCAAGTGCAGAGTACATGAGAACTTTATTTTCAAACTTAAATCTATTCAGACTCTTTCTGGGAGAAAATGCTGTGTGAGATGGAAGTCAGTTCAGCTTGCTGGCAAAATAGGTGTGAAGCCTGCTGTAATGGCAAACTTTTGCTGGTGCCAGAAAACAGCGATGATGAAGTTATTTGAAAATGCTGGGAAAATTCAGATCAAGGATTAAAACTTTCTGCTAAAGAAGGGCAGATCGGAGACCTATTTGAAGCCACTCTACAAGACCTGCCAAGCTTTAAAGCGCATATAAATCTCAAACGAATACAGTCTGCAGCATTTGAGAATGATAATCTAGAAACCAATGATATCTGCATTTTGCAGATTGATTTTGCCATGTCTTTCTCATGTGAATACCAGAAAGAAATTATGACTGCACTTTGGTCCAGAGACAGTGTTCTGTTATTTACAGCAGTCTTATTCTTTAAAGGAAAATGTGAAACATTCCTTATTTTTTACAACAGTAGGAATAAGGACAAAAACATGGTTTTTACTTCCATTGATTTTTTTTATATTATAGTATTTTCAATTCAGAACAACCTAACAATGAAGAAGTAATATGGAGTGATGGTCCTGCCTCTGAATTTAAAAACAGATACATGGCCAAAGTTCTGAACTTGTTCTCCTAAAAATATGGCAGAGATTTTTCGTGAAAGTATTTCACAACATCCCATGAAACTGCTTTGTTGATGGAGAAAGGGGAAATGCCAAATGACTTGTTCATGAGAAAATTATGAGCAATAGAGAAAATGTGCCAGTCGTTCAGAGTGCAAAAGTATTTGCTGATCTTGCTGCAAAAATTGTAACTAGTACAAGGACCTTCTACATGATGAACAATTCATCAACAACAAAAAATTGAAAAAGAAAATCCTTGGATGGATGTTCTACCAATCCCTGGAATTTCATCATTTCTCATACTGAAATCAAGAGGACAGGCCACACAGCCCGCATCTCGTGGTCGTGCGGTAGCGTTCTCGCTTCCCACGCCCGGGTTCCCGGGTTCGATTCCCGGCGGGGTCAGGGATTTTCTCTGCCTCGTGATGGCTGGGTGTTGTGTGCTGTCCTTAGGTTAGTTAGGTTTAAGTAGTTCTAAGTTCTAGGGGACTTATGACCACAGCAGTTGAGTCCCATAGTGCTCAGAGCCATTTGAACCATTTTGAACAGGCCACACAGTGTAAAATTTCAGAGTTGAAATTAGTACAGTGGATTTATTGGACCTAGCTATCAACCAGTGGGTTACAGTTAATTACCATGGTGTTCACTACAGAGGAGAGTTAATGTCATGTATTAGTCAAAGATTTCCACTATCTTCAGATGGCCAAAAGAAAGAGATGAGATAACTTACACCTGTGATGAAATTGTAAGATAATTTCTGGACCAGTAATTGCTAACAACAGAGGACTGGGACCGAGTAAGGTTGCACAGTGGTTAGCACACTGGACTCACATTCAGGAGGATGACAGTTCAAACCCGCATCTGGCCATCCTGATTTAAGTTTCCCATGATTTCCCTAAATCACTTCAGGTAAATGCTGGGATGTTCCTTCCCTAATCCAATGTGACTGAAGACCTCATTTTTTGGTCCCCTCCCCCAAATCAACTGGGGACTGTATAAATTTATAGACAATTATTTAACAATTGTGATCAATTTAATGTCACAATAATGTAATTTTAATGAATAAGTTGTTGTTATGTTTTTTTTTTTTTTTCCTTTGGTAACCCAAGAAAAGAATGAGAGTTCACATAATGTCCCACACATGACAACAGTGACCCACATGTGACAGTGGGCAATTATTTACTTTTTACAATTACTTCACACTTTAAAATTAATGTTATTTGTTGAATATGTAGCTAGTATTATGTAGTTTTAACAAAAAAACTTCTGTTACAGTAAAAAATTCTTAGTTTCACAGAGTTTCTGGATCCAAATGAGGAAAAAATTCCATGTCCAATGACCAAGTCTCACAGGTGACACTTGAATTTCCTTCAGTATCTCTGCTGCATGCTTTTTTTTAAAGCAGAATAATAATAAAAGTATGAATAAAAAGAGTACAAATGTCCCACATGTGATGGTGGAATGCTCCTCCAAGACATTTCAGTTAACTTTGCATGTGTTAAACAGTCCATTGTCAGTCTTCAAAAACATTTTCACAGATTTTCTTGACATTTTAGTCAGTCTGTATAGTTAATGAACACCAAAAATGAGGTTTATAGTCACCCAGTTGTCATGTTTTAAATGGGAGAACCACTTGAGTTTTTCAGTAGTTTTATTATTGCAAGCTGTTTCCAGCATCACAAGAGTTTCTGTGGCATTTTGCCAAGCAGGAATCAAAATTTCATAATTGCACATTGCTCACTTACATCCACCATTATAAAAAAAAAAAAAGAGCAGAGAACAGATCAGCTGTGGCGATAAATTCATTACAGGCAGACAACACTTTTCCGGGGAAGGTTTTGGACGACACACACTTAAGGTGAAAACTGCATACTATGTGAGCTTTACCTAAGGCAGTGCCATCACAGGAATTTTTGGGTACCCCTCATATTGTTAGGAACTAGTAGTATATATAGGGTGATTCAGCTAAGCTGTTCATCTCACCTCAGATATTTCCAGAACCATTTCAGATATCGTAATTCTGTTTTCACCCAGACATATTGTAATGATGTGTAGTCTCTTTCATAGCTGCATTAATTATAAAGATATTTTATAACCATAGAGTTATAGCAATTTCTTCTGCTAATATCATAGTTTAAAAAGAGGTGAATTCAATGGTGTTTCACTCTTCAAAATCTGATTGGTAGTTTCAGAGTTCAAATGGTTCAAATGGCTCTGAGCACTATGGGACTTAACATCTATGGTCATCAGTCCCCTAGAACTTAGAACTACTTAAACCTAACTAACCTAATGACATCACACAACACCCAGTCATCACGAGGCAGAGAAAATCCCTGGCCCCGCCGGGAATCGAACCCAGGAACTCGGGCGCGGGAAGCGAGAACGCTACCGCACGACCACGAGCTGCGGGCAGTTTCAGAGTAATTACAATATTAAGAACTTATTATTTATCTGTTTTTCATATGAAACTGATAGCAGAAGTTCAAGATTTCATACCCAAATGAGGACATTAATCACGCCAGGTATGGAGGAAACAATGTGTTGCTCTGCTGCAATACTGGTGCAACTCCTGTGTTTTGAGTACTGGTAAGTTTGAAAAAAAATATATCTTTCACAAACCAAGAGAAACGAGAGATGGTACATCTCTACAGAGACTGTAGATGGAACACAAAGAGAACAACTGACTTAGACACATAAGAACAACACTGATAGATGTTGTCCAACAAAAATACCAACTCAAAAAATGTGCAAGAAAATATTGTTGGATGGGCATTGGAGTAACATCCAGAGAGTAAGGAGCAAGAGAATGAAATGGATGTTCTGGCAACTGTTGCTTATTTTCCACATGTCATCTCCAGACAAACTGTGACTGCCTGTGGAATAAGAGAGTCCAGTGTTGTTCACATTTTTCATATAATCAACTTCCATCTGTATTGTATGACACTTCACCAGCACAGAACACCAGCAGGGTTGCAGAACATGCACAGAAGTGTGGGACAGAATGATGTGACATTGGTACAATGGGTTCTTTCTTCAAAGAATTATTTTTACCAACCGAACTACCTTTAACCCTCTGTCATCCATGTTGGAGAGTGGAACACCATCTCCCACTTGGGTTCTGCTTGGACTCACTCACATTTTTGGAACTAGTGCCACATAATTACACCAGACTGGGATCAAAACATCACATGATACATGCAGGAGTGCCTACAAGTACACCCTCTAAATTTCAAGCCTCAGGAGATAAAATTGTTGCTTGCAGCACTGAAACTACATGGAAAGGAGGATTCGACCCTTTCAGAAAATAAATAATACAAGAGAATGATACTGGATTGGATAGATTGTTGAATATCATAATGAAAAGAAACCAGAACTGGTAAGTATTCTATTTACACCAGAAAGAGATATAAACTTGAGCGAACACTAAACATTAAAATGGCCTTATTACTGGGATAAGCAGAGGTAACTGCAAAATTTCACATATTTTCATTGCTAATGCAGATCTAAGACATCAAATTTGGAAATTTCTTGAAAACTGCCACCAGAAATGAATTACAACCAACCAACTATACTGACTACCAAAATCAGAGAAGGAAAAATATATAAACTCAAAATATTGTATTGACATAAAAGATAAATATAAACTTGAGAAAACTTTGAATAAAACTGGAACTGTTTTGGAAACTAACTTTTCAGAGATGAAGCAAAAACAACTTGTACTACTGACTACTCCAAAATCGAAGATGGAAATGCGTATAAACTTGAACAGTCCGCAAACTTTGAAAATAGGAACAAACTAATGTTGCAAATTTGAATCATAGGATTAGTCTTCTCCAGATTCACTTTGTGAATCACATGCATTACACATCAAATATGACTGACATAGTTTTTCCTGTCCGTTGCAAATTGGATGGTTACATTTGGTGCATATGCTGTTGGATTCCTTATCCTTTCTTCTGTCACACATGTGGATCTCATTTTCTTGAGAGGTGGTGGACCAGAGACTGGGTGACTGTTATCTTCTTTAGTTCCAGGAATCATCCCTATTTTTAGATGTAGGGTTTTCCTAATCCTCACATTGGCTTACCCTCACTTCATATGAGGTTCAGCCAAGATGTAGGTAAGATTTTACCAACAAAATCTTGTAGGGACATTTACTTTCAGCTAAGGTTAATAAAACTCAGCTCTTTATTCCTGTTATATCAAATATGCAATAGAAATATTGTATGGTCCAATGACAAGAGTATCTCTCTGTTTTGTAAGAATGACACATTATGCTGAAACAATCAAAATAAAATTTTTGTTCTTCTTTTCAGAGAAGGTGATGAACATTTTGTTGAGCTGGTAAACAAATCTTGATGTCATAGGATCTAATGCTTCCACAGTGAGAAAACCAAGAAGTATTTCTGTTTTGTTTTTCTGTATAGTTTCAAAAAAGTAAGTTTACATTCAGAAAGCTCCTTAGCCAATACATATAATGCAAACCCATTGTTGACTGTTACATTTTGAGTGGTATTTTTTATGTTTTGACACAGGAAAATTATGTAATATGTTGGTAAAAGAAGGGAGCCTTTCTTCTGAACTGCATTTTTATCTGCGTAGAGTATCCCACTGCAAAAATAAAATGAGTAAGCATCGCTAAGTGACAACTTTCATTCTACATTTATTAGGTTTTATAGGGATATACATTTTAATAGGACAGTTCCCTCTGAAACTAATAAGAGTTTTATTAAGAATCACATAGTCGGAAGTCATTCATAAAAGAGAAAGGTTAGCGCTCAGTTTTAAAGAATATAACACCAGGTCTAATTTTGTGCTTAGTTTTATGTATGTTATTGATTTTCTAATTTATTTTGACTATTACTAGTAATATCTTTTGTTATAGGGTGAAATCAGTAATTGTTTTGTAACTTAAAATCTATTGTTAACTTTCAAACAAATATAAATTCTGTACTAATTATAAACATTTTGAGGAACAACTAATAGCATTGTTTAAGTATTATTTGGCTCTATTTGAAAAACATGTTAGCAAAGCCAGCTCTTAATTAATTTCAAAGTAATTAACAGTTTTGTCAAAAATATTGTTTGCATAACTACATCTGTTAGTTTCATTATTTAAACAAATAATACAGCTTAACCCTTGTAGCAGAAGAAACTGTTAAAAAGACACAATTTTTTGATGGAGTCAATTAATTTAATGAGTTATGTTTTTTTTTTAAATTAAACATCGAACAGTGCAATGTTTCAGTGCTTATTATTGTGATGACATATGAAGGCCCAATTTTTCGTCCTGAAACAGTCAGTCCATGGCCAAGTTCATACAAGAAGCCTGTTCTGGTTAGAACTACAACAATACAGAAACTTAACTGTGAAATAAGTGTAACACAATTAGGCTGTGTGTTAGAATAATGACAGTGTCTGTTCAATGAGTACCATAATATTCTGCAAGACTTGTGAACTGTGTGGTTAGGTTTTTACTGCTCATAGGTATTCAACAGTAAACTATCGTAGCAGGCCTGCAAACTATTACTGCTATTACTGAGGCTTATCGAAAGTTAAACAATAGTGCACTGGCCATATAACTGTGTATTGTTGGGGGGTTGTGAACAGTGAAAGTAAAGAACTGTGAAACGCAACTGTGCAACTGTTGTCTAACAATTTGCAGTAGTCAGTGCTGAACTTCCACCCCCTTCCCCCCCCCCCCCCAATTTTTCAGCCAATATAGCAAAGCAGTACATAGACATTGAGGACAATCAATGAGGAAATAAAGCAGGCAAACATCACAAGGTCCACATCGCATTTCTTGATAGCCCCTCAAAAACAATAAATCTGATAAGTGCTTTCATATCTATGTCATCGGTGGTTTCAGTGCTTCTCTAACTTTAGGTCCAAAGTTTCTCTTTTACTGATTTCTTTATATTGGTTTAAATTCAATTTTCTGAATAATACCTTCACTCATGAATAATTTAAGTAGGAAGAGAGCAGTTTTTGCCCGTTTGGGCAGCCCATTTTGCACTGGGAAGATGAGTAATGATGTTGGTTCATGAAGTACTGGTTGCAGAATTTCTCAATGCCAAAGTTGTCCAAGCTGTCTCTCCATCCAATCCCAAAATGAAGTCTCTGTCTTCACAGTCATCTAAATCTGGCTCTTGCAGAAGCAATGAAGAACTTATCAGACACTGTATCATAGTTTGGCAAAATTTTGTCCTAGACTTCATTGTCTATTTCTCCAATATCCTGGTGTTCAAGTGGCTCTTCTGTCTCTTGTCTCTCCCACTTTGCCATGATTTGCTTCTCACTGACGAACCAAGGACCTCCCCAACAACCTGACATCTTCTCAACAAAGGAAAACCTGGAAGAAAAGCTGTTCCATTCAGGTTGGAAAAAATAACACCTTTCCAAAACTCCCAGTTTTATTCATGATGCAGACAGTGAAAATAACCATTACATAGCTCAAATGGTTGGAAATTGAAGAGGGAAAGAAAGTCTCCACATCTGTCAGTTTTTTTTTCTTTTTTTACACTGACTCCTATGAGGGGTCTGCTCAGACTCCAACAGTGCTTTTCATCAAAACAATTGAAAAAATAAGGGTTACTGACCTGTGGGATTGTTGCTGTCCTGTCGATGTCTCTAGCACTACTGATTCAAGGAGGGGGCAGTGGAAGGCAAGATGGTATTAAAACTAAAAAGAAAACTCCTCCCGAATAGGCCGTGAAGGCCCATCAGTACCGAGCAGCCGCCATGTCGTCCTCAGCCCATAGGCATATTAGATGTGGATAAGGAGGGGCATGTGGTCACCATACCGCTGTCCCATCTGTATGTCAGTTTCTGATACTGGAGCCACTACTTCTGAATCAGGTAGCTCCTCAGTTTGCCTCACAAGGGCTGAGTGCACTCCGCTTGCCAACAGCGCCTGGCAGACCGGATGGTCACCCATCCAAGTGCTAGCCCAGCTCTACAGCACTTAAGTTTGGTGATCTGACGGGACACTGTGTTACCATTGCCGCAAGGCCATTGGCAAGATGGTGATTGCGCAGGGAAATAAAGTGTGCCTGAAGTCTGTCAGGGCCCCACGTAGGCGATAGAGAGTTAAAAATCGTGGAGAGCTGAATGTAAAAAATATGTATTATTGGCCACTAAGAATTTGCACTGGGTGAGGCAGATTGAACATCAGAGACAATGGAGTCTGAATATTTGTGCAGGATTTTGGAAGTGGCCATTACTTCATTGGAGAAACCTTAACAGGTGAAAGCTATGCACAGTTCCTTAGTGAAGTGCTAGTGGTTCTCGTAGAGGAATTACCACTTAAAATATGTAGATTTATATGGTACCAGCATGATGCATGTTCAGCTCACTAATTAATTGAGGCTAGGAAACTGCTTACTCAGCTTTTTTCTGGTCACTGGATACGACATGAACGCATTATCAATTGACCTGCAAGTACACATGATTTGATTCCACTGTACTTTGCTCTCTGTGGTAAACTCTAATCTGAAGTTTATGCATGATTTCTAATGACCCAGGAAGTTTTGAAAGATTGGGTCACAGTGTGGCAGAATGCCATGACACCTGAGGAATCTGAGATACAGTGATCCACTCACTGTTCCGAAGGGTCGTGGCTGATGGCACGGATGACCTGAAAAGTGCACCACACATTTTGGCAATCTGTGGTAAGGCTCTTGTAGCAATCCATCAATGTACAATTGTGGCAATTGGGGGTGCATAATTTTGCCATCAGGCAGTCCAAAACAGTCACCAGGGAATAATTTACATGCCAAGTGAGACACCAGACTGGTTCAAGATGGTGACTATAAACAGATGGCTGCTGTATAGCTGGACTTCCCAGCATCCAGTGGACAGCCATTGTCATCATCAGCCCACCAATTGTACGTTGAGGTCCAGAGTTTGGTGCACTGTGCTGTCCTAACTTTGCACTGCAGCCTTCACCCAGCCACAAACAGCTGTGCTCAATGCTGTAGCTCCTGCCTTGCAGGAATGCTCCACTAGCTTTAGCTGGCCCCTCACATCACTCTGCAGTGTCATGACCCTTAAGCTCACCTACCACTGCAACACCAATATGAAGACATCATGAGTCGACACCAGGCTGCCCCCACTGGACAAGGGTGTGCATCTGTATGCACTCCAGCTTTATGTGATAAAAAGAGTTTCATAAACTCCATCTTTCATACCAAACCACCGTATTTTAGAGTGAGAAGCAGGACTGGTTGAGGTACTACCAAAGTCAGCAACACCTCTACGAGTAATAGTAGCATGTTCGTACTGTAAAACTCCCTTGTTTCTGTCATTCCTAGTTTTGTATCTATTCTCTTTCTTCTTTCCTACTGGTATATCATAATTATTTTGGGAATATATGTATTTGACATCAAGAAAGGGTCATAGAGATGAACTATTGAAACTGGTTATCTGCTATCATTGTAATCTACCATGTCGTGTGGATCCATTTACTGAGTCATACAATATGATATGTTAATCTGCCAATAATCAAATGTAGGGGAAATGCCTGGCTGAGACATGGAAAACCTAATATACCAGGAAAGTTCAGATGAAGGTAAATAGTAAATATATAAGTTATAAATTTAAGAGTTCTCCAGGGATCCACCCTAGCAGATACCTGGTTTGCTGTCCACTGAGAGATTGAGTCATGGTTGGAACTTTTCCTTCTTCTTTCCATTTCTAAGCTCCACTCCTATTGCTGCTATCTGTGATACTTTCCTCTAGGTAAAGATCACAATACAGCACAGACCACTGTCTGAAAAGATACTGCATGGTTACAACAATGTAATGGATTTTGTCTTTCCATCATGAAACGTTTGACTCAAACAAGATGGGTCATTAGCCACAATATCATCAGTATACCACTCCCAGTCCCTCAAAATACACTTGGTATGATAGTACATAATCTACATGAGGAAACTAATGGAACCAGGGGAGGGGATTACAGGCAAAAGATAAAGTGTGGCATAAGGGGAAAACATAGCAAACCATGAGGAGAAAATGCTAAGAACATAATAATAGATTAAATAAGGTAGCACAGGTTGAAGTTGGTAGTGTGTTTGTCACTAGTCGAATACATCAGTGATATCGCAGGGCTTATAGAGTATACATGTGGAACTGGTCTATCTGGGATGAGAGGTGATGTCATAAGATTTGGGTGATAGCTCTGCAAGCATTATGGTTAGCGATGTGACTGTAGTAACTCTACAGGGTGTCCCAGGGGGAATAGTCAATAGTCAGGGATGTGACAGGAACGATAATTTGAAGTGAAAAATTGTATTAAACATGGGCTCTGAAATGCAAACCGTAAGAGCATGACTACTTGTTCAGTAGAAGAGATTTGTTTCACATTAGTGAAGAGGGGCAATTTCTTGTAGCTCTTAAGGAAAGCACTTGGGAGCCCATGTTTACTGAACATTTTTTTTCTTGTTTTGGCCTGTACCACCACGCCTCAAAATATGGAAAGCAAAGAGCATGCAGTAGAAGAGATTTGTTTCACAGTATTGAAAATGAAGAAGTGCTCACATTTCTTGAGATAAACATTTTAGAGCCCATGGTTATTGGGCTTTTTTGCTTTGAATGATGATACCTATTGTATTCCTGAATATTGACCATTCTTCCTGGAAAACCTTGTGTGACAGATTTGTCTTGAAAATAGTTTAACCTTCTGGTCGAGTTCTTCTGCTTGTATTGTAATTAACAGATTTTGTGATGTAATGATAAGATGTAACTGTTCACTAGGATGACATATAATGTGGGGAATATAATGAAAATACTGATGATGAGAAGTACATTGATGAGGATAGATATAGGATTAAAGTTACTGCATACCAATTCTGTAGTTTTAGATAAGTCAAAAGGGAGCACTATGCTGAAGATATTGTGAGATAGTAGAAAAGCTACTGGAATCCCAAAACTCTATCCCTAAGAGATTGTTCAACTTTGCTGCAGAATGGACAAGTGCATTTCATGTACTATCAATGTTATATGGAATAGCTTTACCTAGAAACTCAAAGGACAGTACAGAGAACATTGCACAAAGTGGTTAGCAGAGATGAAAAGTGGGCCCAGGCCTGAATAATGTGGATGAAAGTAACATATATCAGCTATCCTACCATCAATATACAGTCCATGTACATAGTTCTCAGGACCAGCGACTGACTAGAACTATACAGGCTATGGAAAGTCTTGTTATTCCTAATTGTATCTGACTGTCGTCTCTAGCTGTCTTTCATCTGCACAGTATCATGCTAAATTCGGGGACCACATTTCTCTGAAGAGGGAGGCTATGTTGTGGTATGCCCGGATTAATGTGATACCAAGCGAGTCCGGGTTTCAGTGATCCACTCACTGCCCTAAAGACAAGCAGTTGACAATACAGCTGATCTACATAGCAAGCAAAATATTACAGCAGTGCCTGATGAGGTTCATGTAATGACTTATCTTTGCAGCATTGCACCAATTTGTGATGAATTCCTTCACCACCATGTAAGCAGAGAAACAGTCAATAGGATGTTATTTACATATGCTGATGAAGACGCTAAATAGGTTTAAGCCAGTAACCATAACTAGATGGTTGCCATACTACTAGGGCCCACCAACATCCACTGGGCAACCATCATCATCATCATCATCATCATCATCATCATCATCAGCCATCTACTCATATGCCAACTTGGGGCACTCGACGTGCCATGCTGCTCTGCCTCTACACTGCAGCCTTCACCTGGCCACTGACGGCTGTGCTAAGTACAGTGATCACAGCCTGCAGGAATGCTCCACTAGCCACCTTTCTTTCTAGACACCAGTATCACTCAGTACCTTTTCGGCATACCATTTAACAGCAGTGTTCATGAATGTCCAACATTTATTTACATTTTCTTTGCATGGAGCCATCGTAATGACGGCTTTTGCAAATGTCAGATTTAATACTATGGTCATATTAACACTTATAAAATACACTATATTCTGTAGCTGTTGCTTCTTGTATCTAATTTTTTTTATCACATTACAACTGATATGCTAATGCCTCATGTTACAATCACTATCTTAAAATTCCTTGAAAGAATATAAACATTTTTCTATTAGAAAAGATTTTAATTTTGTTTTAAAAACATTTCCCATGTACATTCTTAGAGAGTTTGTTAGCTTGTTACACCAAATGAAACCACTGATATATGGACTTCTATCAATCATTTTTAACATTGTTCTGTTACGGAAATAGTTACACTTTGTTCTAGTGTTGTGATCGTGTACATCACTGCCCTTGATGGCTTCTGTTGGTTGACTTATAAAAAATACAACTATTTTGAAGATGTACAGAGAATATATTGTCAGATATTTGTGCTGCACAAACACTTCACGAAATGAATCTCTATGTCACATCCCATGTATATGTCTTATTGCTCTTTTCTGTAGTAGTAGTATTCTTTTCAAATGTACATCAGCTGCACAGCCCCATCGTTCAGTTCCGTAATTGAGAAAGGGGTAAAGTGTTCCATAATATACTAATACATAGTAGTACTAATGCTTAGTAGTAGCTTTATAAAGCTGGTTTAGATCATGTACTTGCTGCCTGAGCCTAATCAGATTTTTTGGGAGTTTTAGTGTAGGATTACTTCCATTTTGACAGTGTTTAACCACCTTCTGGATTTCTCTGACTGGACAACTATATTCATAATGCTGCAGTAGGGTTGAGTAGAGTTCATTCCATTTCTCATCCGACCCTTTTACCTGGTACACAGAATCTCATTTTTCATTCGCTAGTTTGTCTTTAAGAGCATTAATATTTGAGGTATTCAGCATCCGTTTCTGTAGCATAATTTTTGTTATTTTAGGCACAACTGAATTTTTGTATTCTATCACCTGACAGAAGTGGGCAGAATAAAGAAAATCTAAGTTACTGTAATTTACCTTATCTATAACATATTTGTTGATTATAGTATAATCTATTCTAGCGGAACATGTGTCCGTCACTCTGGTGTCAGAGTTCACTATATTTACAAGATTGTATGAGGTCAGTACATCACTGAGTTCCAAGTTTACTATACTATTTGAGTTTACATCTATATTAAAGTCACTTAATATAGTGGTCATTAGAACCAGCCTGACCAACAACACTACTAAATTTATCCATAAACAGAATTACATCAGCATTTGGTGGCCTATATACTCCAACCACTTTATGCTTTGGTAACTTAAGATCACTACTGTGGAGTACAATACCTGACATTTCAATTGATCCTTCTTTTTGGTGTGGTGTTTAAGAAAGGATTTTTTTTTTTAAAAAAAGCTTCTATATGCCCCTACAACGAGACAAAGATGAGATGGATGATGTCAAGCTGCACCAACAATATGAGGGAATGCACCTGTATCTGATTTAGCCTGATGAATGATAAAGGATTGTTCTGAAGTTTGTATATCTTGCTGCAGCCACATTTCTCACCAGCCCCTTACAGCCCCAACATAGGTGGGAGAGCAGAATGTTGTCCTGATTGAGCAGAGAATGGCTCCCTGCCCCTCCATAGTGGTTGTACCACAACCCAACTACTGCAGCTACATTGTTATACCACGTCAAAGGGTTCTCTTCAGCCTGCCCAAAAGTCCTCACACTAGCAACTGCAAACACATGTTAAGGAAGTGTTTATGATGAAATTCTTTTATGATTTTCTTTTTGTTGCTGTCACTGATATATATATGTGCAATGCAAATGTGTATCTTCACATTAAACTCATGAAACAAAGTTATCGTTTAATTGTCTTTATACCTCAATTTCCTGTTTTATAAATACATTAAATTTTTGATGTGCTTCTTTCTTTCAAGGCTCTGACAGAGACAAGAACACAACTATGCTGTAGTTAACTGATGAATCACCCTTAAATGCTGAATCCTTTGTCTTCCAGTTGTGTGTTGGTCCAGGCAATTGTAGGAAAATGTTATTAGTAACAGTTTTAAACTATTCTCCTCTATTCCTTTTCTGTAAGTAGATTCTCTTAGATGTTTTAAGCTGGAGCTATCAGACTGATGTAACAGTTCTGTGTAACAACATGAACTTCTACATAAGATAACAATCAGTTTCCATGTTCAAAACAGAGTTAAATCATAGGTTCTAAATATTGTGATTTCTCTCAAACTACTAATTGGATTTTGAAGAGTGACATGTCATTGATGTCATCTCTTTTCAAACTGTGGTACTATTATGGTCATAAAAAAACTAGTCTAGAACATGATGGAATCAGTTATTGTGAGAAGTGGGTGAACAAACAATCTAATGTTACAAAATATTTTCAGGGAGAGTATATATTTTTATTTATTTTTTTAATTAATTTATTTATTTTTACTTCAGCCAGGAAAAGCCAGAGACATTAACATATCTGAACTGAAAAAAGTATGAATATTGACAAAGTTTATAGGTGTATGCAGTACATATTTTAATGTGAAGACTCAAATGTGTTCTGGGATAAAAATAAACTACCACAAGAGTTGAGAAACTGTTTCATCTGTGCAATTAAAAATGTCATTGCTGCTGAATTTTCATTGTGTGCAACCCCTTAGAAACATCAACAAAAAGTTGTTACAAAAACTATAAAATTAATTTTGATAACATCCAACATATCATTATTGTATCATGTCCCTTATGAATAAAATTTATTTGTGAGAGACTCTGTGCACAACAGCACCTAGAACATTCATGACACCACCAGGATTCTTGTTCCAACAGCTTACCTTTGTAAGATCAAAAATAACGAAGTCTGGTAGCCAGCAAAGTATCATAGAAAGTAAGAAGAACAGACACAAGTGAATGAAAAGGGTAGAAAGCCTCTCCAATAAAAATTTTGTTACTACCATGGCTCAAATAAAATAACTTTGACAAATCAGTACCTGAAATGATTACAGTAACTGGGCACAACTGTTTCCCTATGGAATTAAACCTGAGATGACTTCATGATTGACAGATTGCAGAGGCTAGGAGCAACGTTGGTGGTATGCAGCTAGCCACACTTAACAAGGCTCTGTATGTATCCTCAAAACAGGCAACACTGTGAGTATGTGGAGTTAAAGAAAGATCTATGATTGACTGATGGCTGATCCCTACCACTCAAGTTGCTAAAATATCGATTACAGCATTACTTTAATTAAAGTGTAACAGTCAAATTTCATCTGCACCAGTCAAAATATTAGCACAGTTACTGGCACCCAGTAATAAAGGGCTACTTAATATTTCCAAGACAACTCATCAATGGTGGGTGGAGGCTGAATGAGTCACTGTTTGCCTCAATACAGACACAGCGTGCACCTAACACTGCCATTTCTTCCACAGAAGGAAACATGTGGCTGTTACAGTATCTGGTTTCCTTTCTATAAAGAACTGCTTTCAGAATAAATTTAACAGTAAGCTGGTGGGGTCTTATTATCAGAATTGTATGTGACTGTTTTTACACTATTGCATTTTCGTGGTGACAATAATACTGGTGGTAGCAATAATAGCAATACCATGGCAGTTGTCATACATTTTAGGATAATAATTTAGCTATCACAGCTGATTAAAAAAATTGATGAAACAATTCAAGAGCACAATAAACAAGTACAAGACTTAAGAGTAGACACAAAGCAGATTGGGAATCACTTAAATAAAAGGACAGATTCATTGTACAATATGGTGGAAACAGGGTTAAATAAATAGAGGCAACATAACAATTGTAACAGGTGACCACCTGAAGTTTTCAACCACATGAGAATAAAAAGCCTAGGGATCACCTTACAAGAAAGGTAGAACAAGTAAAAGAAGATGCTAATAAAATCCATGGAGAAATAAATAAAGCACACAATTTGATAGAAATGACCAATCAAGAACTAGGTCATTTATTGTGTTATTGATACAAAGTTAATTTAAAAGAGAAAAAGTAAGAAATCTGATCTTGATTGATGAGGAATTTTGTGGATTAATTGAAGGAAAATAAAGAAATAAAATGTAAAAAAATAAAATGTAAAAAAATGTAATACCAAAAGGGTTACATAGTGTAATGAACTGTTGGCAGACACATAAACAGTACGGAGAACTTTGCTAGCTTTTGGTGAATGCTTTGTCAGAACTAACACACACACACACACACACACACACACACACACACACACACACACAAACAAACTACCACCACCACCACCATGACTACATTGTCGCTGACTAATTGACTAAATTGTGGTGGAACTGCAGCTCTACTGGCCTGAGAGGTTGTGTTGGGTGGAATGAATGATTGAAGGGAGTCAAATTCTTTTCATCTGTTAAGAAATAATACATCAAACTATTTGCCTTGATCCATGAAATCCAGTATGTCAGAGAGAAGAGCGCAAGTAGAGTTTTCGATGACCAATGTTTTAGAATCCATATGATTATGATAAAGGAGTTGTATCTCTTTGACACACTTAATTACATTATGGCTTAGCACATGTTGTGATTGTACAACAGATGGATGTCAGTGATACTAGATGGTGATAGTTTTGTGGGTAACTTCTGCTACTCTGCTTGTAAATGGATATAACCTGTGCTTTCTTCCAGTTGCTGGGTATGGACCATATATTTGTTCACAGATATACAGTATATTGTGGTTAAGAAAGGAGTAACTGGATTACTAATTATGTACATGGGCTTTATTCAATTGTTGCAATATCAGTTGTTTTTCAGTGCCACTAACACTAATATCTATAGCACTTTTCTTTCCAGTGATATGAGAATGAAAAAGAGGTTGTGCTCCTGAATCTTCCTTTGTAAAGGGATCTATGATAATGGGTATGTACCCTCATTAGTTACTGTGTTATCAATGAGTGTCTATGCACTAACTTTGGTGCCACTGGCAGCTTTTAATATATGACTAGAATTTCTTGCACCTTTGTGAGAGATGTTCTGATAAGATTTCACATATTTCCATTTCCTGCATAATAAAAGTTCACTGACTGAATATGTCTGTTGCCATCATACCATTAACTGAAGGATATTTAAATGAAAAATTGAAAGCCTAAAATAACCAAACAGTGGAAAAAATAAATTTCTCAACTATTCATTTACAATGTTGTAGTGTGCTACAAGTTTTCTTCATGGTTTCATTCACTGGATACCAATGAATTCGGTTGCATATTCTTAAAATCAGTCCCCAAACAGAGTGTACAGAAACAACTGAATCTCCTACTTTTCTTTCATGGGCTATATTCAGTCTTTAAAATGCAAAGGAAACAATTTACAGATGTAGTAATATTGTAATAAATGCTGAGAAAACCACCGACAGGATGTTGGTTAAATCAGGCCACTTTAGATTGAAAACAATAGCAGATAATGTAAAAATATTTCTTAAAGAGAGAGAACTCCTGTCTAAACGTATTTTGCTTGCAACATCAAAGGGTTGATTACAATGTTCTTAAAAGGTGGTGAGGGCTTCTTTGTTTGCAAGCACATTGTCTCCATTCCTTCAGGATTTTTGTTTTCCTTTTTAATAAGTCCTCAGTTATCACAGTTGCAAATATTACAGTAGGCAAGAAACTTACTGTAATAATTTTAATGAAATTTGTGTCATTTGACTGTTTGTTTTAATATCCATTTATTTCATATTATCACAATTTCACCTTTTATATGTCATTATTGAAAATGGCACTATTACAATATATATCTGGTCATACACACCAATCATCACATCATAGAATGTAGTACAAACTAAAATTATATAGTGGGACTGACACTGTACATAGCAGAAACACTTTATTACACTGTGTTGTGTTTATGATGACCAAAACTCAGCTATAGCATGCACTGTGTCAGCTGAAACATCTACTTTCAGTTCATACTCACGTCCCATAATGCAACAGCTGGTTTGTGTGACCAGATGTGTGTCATAATATTTTGATGATGACATATCGTTTAGACATGTCGGACATAATGTGATCTTGATAATGGCAACACAGATGAAACTGAAATAGTGTGAAATAAATGAATATTAAAACACATGCTCAAATAGTGGAAATTTCATAAAATACTCATGACTGTGGTCCCTGATGAAAGAAAAATCATTCACATAATCAGTTCTTAAACTCAGTTGTAGAATGAAAAATACATGTTGTGGCAGCCCATGTTACACAATACATAAGACTAGTGCTGAAAAAAAAGGAGGTTCCAGTATTGTGACCTTCTGGGGGAGAGATTTTGAAATCTATACTTCTTAAAACATTATTTTAATGCACTTCTGTGCATTTTAAAAGTGATTTTCTAACATTTGCACTGGTAAAAAATAAAGTTCTATTTTACCACATCTTAAAATTTGCATTTCTGATTTTTTCCCCACCCCCATGTTTCTTAAATATTGTGCATTCAAGTTACTAACAAATAAGTTTTGAAAGCTTACTTGATCTGCATCCGTCTCATATGTCGTATTTAAAACAGGTTTCTTGGGAATACAACGAGCAGCTTCCTTTGAATCTTTACCCCAAGTGGAGTTGTAAGTGTATGCAAGTAGTAGATCTAATTCATTCTTTCCAAGTACTTCAGCAGCATCGTCAAGAGAGAGTGCTGGTGCCATTACCACACGGGGTCGAGTTTTTCTTATGAGTTCATCATCCTCCCTTGATGGTTCCTGTGCAAGCATTTTAAAATATACAAGATCAATGAAAATGCATGGATTGTATAAACAAAACTCAAAATTATTTATGAAGACATTCCGAGCTTATGAAATACTGTTAAGCAAATTTGAAGTGAATATATTTATCAGTTTGGCAGAACTAATCTACAAAATGTATGAGCAATCTTAAATAAAATAACATAAAATAAAGTGCTATGAGCTAAAACTGTGAAATCCATGACCACCAAACTTTGTGTATAACATGAGGTGTCCACATAAAATCTGTTTGCAACCATCCATAGAATGCACCCCCATGATTGTGCTAGAAATGTGAGTAATGTTTTCAAAACATTGTAAACCTCCATTATTGTCAGTGTATTGGAGACCTGCCCAAACAGTCATGCATGTCAAAGTGCTGTTTCTGGGACAGCAAGGTGTGCTGGTCCCAGATTGAAACCACCCAGCGAATTGATGACAAGAGTCGTGTTGGTGTGCTGACCAATGGGGATTTGATTTTAGGCAGTTTCCCACATTCCACTAGGTGAGCACTATGCTGGTACTGAGGTCCAGCTTCAGTTACACAATTTGCAAAAATTAAAAAACAAATAATAATAACTTTTCTCACTCTCACACGAATCACAATATTGCGGGCAGTCCCAGTGATTAATGGAGTGGTGACAGGAAAAGCAGCCAGCTGCTCTTTATGATAACCATGCCAGACCTATTAATAACCATGACAACTCTATGCTAAAGCAGGAAATGTTACAATAAAAAGAACATTGCCAGTAGCCAGGTGTCAGTTTCCAAATCATAGTTTACATGCAGCAGCACACATATTGAACAGGGTGTTATTGCTGTGATGTCTTGACTGTGTGTTCCAGATAAGGCAGGCCACAGTAAAGGATTTTATAAGCACTTTATTTGACCATTCATTACCACAGAAACTGCTTTGTTACTTTCAGTTTTGGTATTGCAATTGTTTCCTCAGATGTGCAATTAAATGTTGACAAACATTATTATATGATCAGGACTCCTCAGAATGTATACAGTTCTGCCATAGTTTCTGTGTGCACATGCTCATTCTGCTGTCCACATGTGTGAAGATTTTCTTGTCCTCTCAAAAGAATTGTTGTTCTTGATGTTGTTGCTTCAGGTATTGTCATTGTTTTGTTTAAGTGTGCTAATTATGATGTCATTAGTACGCATTCATAAATGATTTGTCATTACACATAAACTTCTTAGAAATTGAAGTTCAGAGGAACAAAATTACAAGATACTTAACACATTGTATCATTACTAAATATAGAGAGCAAACCATGAACTACCGGTAGTAACTCAAGAGCAAAACTTTTGTCGTTCTGATGTGCATAGACTGCAAATACTGTACACTGGTGTGTCATTGGATCAGAGGAGTGTTTTGCATGTCAAATGGAGCTACCCATTTCAGACGCTGCTTGACAATATTTCATCTCACACAAATAGATGAAAGGGGCTACAGCATGACCTGTTTTCATTCGGACACTCCTTCCTTCCTTCCAACCTTCTTTCATTCATTCATCATTTTCCACAAAAAACAATCAAGAAGAAAAAGTTTCAGGGATGTTGAACAAGTTAAGGTATGTATTAGCAAAACACAAAAATATCATAGAAATGTAATCTGCAAGTTATATTAGCAATAAACTGCCATTATGTTACTAAATTTAATCACGTATATGAGAAAGAAAGTTGCTATTTAAGAAAAAGCTCTTGCTTCCTCAGTTAACTAAATGGATAATGTTTATATCCTGTTGCTAGTTTAATATTTATTTGATCAAATTTGTGGGAATGTTAGTATTGCTGGCCAGAAAATAGCTCGCAGTCCTATCCCTGATGGTTGACCATATCAGTTCAGTTTGCTCTGTGACTTTAAGTGTGTTATGCAGTGTATACTTATATGTATCGATTTTATATAAAATAAAGTGTGTTGTATACTCTGTGCTACTGTGTTGTCTATCACTATGTTCCAGAGTTCAAACTGGTGACCTGGAACTTTGGGTGAACACTAAAATAGTGCAAATTTGCATAGTAACAATGTGGTCATCACACCATCAGTGTGTTATGCTGACTACAAATTTTGTTGAACTCTTGCAACCTTCACTGTTAACAGACATGGACAGTACTCTGTGTGTTACCCAAGTGATTAAAAGTGACAGTGACCTTTCTTACATTGCAACTTCATCAGAAATTGTAGGGGCACAACAGTGCAATGCAACTGACAATCCAGTTATTGATTTTGTTGCAGATTCTAGCAGTGCAACATCTGCCCCTACAATCTGTCAACGTTTTGATGACCTGGAGCACTGATCTGTGCCGACCACATTGCGACCGTTATTCTACACACCAGACACATGTGCACCCAATACACATGCCACCTCATCTGTGCTGCAAGGCCTGTCCTCCAGCCCATGCAGCCACCTCCATTACCAGCCAACACCCACCCACAGTTCTCCCCATGCTCTGCGGCCAAATTCCAAGTACATCACCAAACTGAACAGTCAACTGCTTTGCAGATCACATTTCTGCCGTTCCTTATGGACAACCCATGTCGGTGGTTCACGATCATCAAAAGCATGTTCGCTCCAATGCCATCATGAACAACACAAAGTACACCACACTACTCATCCACCTTGACACCCAAGTTAACGGTATCTATGACTCATCCTGGAACCACCATCATTGGACAAATAGGAGGCCATCAAAACAATGCTCTGACACTCAAAGAGCAACTACACCAGGTAAATTTACAGGATGGCAAACCCTCCAAATAGCAGCAGCATCTTCACAGAAAAATATACCCACATATCATGACCAATGAGATGCTCTATTCAAGCACCCATCCCAGGTGCAGGTGACTTTACCTGACACTAGTAACCAGTCTCCCAAAGTCCGCCTGCCCTGGCTGAGCACATTTTTGCCATTTCCTGACATAGGCCTAACATCAAGAAAGCTCCCAACAGAGGTATGGATATGAAAACTGCACTGCCATGCACACGACCTTATGTAGCCACTGAGATTTCTGGCCCCACCCGACACTGACGTTACAGCAGCCATTGCCTCTGATGTTCACAAAACAAACTCAGTTCCAGCTCTTACTCCCAGTACATCGGCAGCTGTGCATGTGCAGTCTTACCTCGGATGGTACAACGTCTGTTTCAGTGACACTAGGCACCTCTGTCATCAACCTCACGGCTACCCAAACTCACCTCACGGTCCGCAAGAGGTGGCCCCAAACCATGAACAATGCGTAAGCCACCTCAACACACACAAAGGTGCTATCTGCCTGCTGGCTTCCGAAGTCACTCCAAACAACCATCTGTACGTCCTTGACTGCAACAGTGACTACATTTCCTGGTCGCAACCAGATCACAGATCAGCACAGCACCTCACTTACCTGCCTTGTCTACATCTTAAGACTCATGCCTTTGCTTGACAGCTGCTAATGGCTTTTCTATCTCTGTCAGCGATATCCAGACACAGACTCTAGACCTCAGCTTTGCTACAACCTTCATGTGATGTTCATCATTGCTGATGTTATGGAGCCAGTCCTGAGTGCTAATTTCCTACAAGCCTTTCATCTTGTGCCCTTACGGCTTGCAAACAAGCTCACTACATGCCTCCTGACCACCCTGCTGACAGTACAAATGTCCAGCCACCCCAATGTGATGATGCTGACACTCCTATCCCTCAGTGAGGCACACAAAATCGTACATACAACAGTGTGTGAACTATGCTGACTACTTACTATGCACTTGTCGAGAGCGTATTGGCACATAAAAGATACTCAATCACCTCCAACAGGACAAGGTGTCCCTATGCAGAAGCATCTAAACAGAATTTGCAGAGGCTCACTCCACTGTTGAGCACCTCCATTCCTCACCTATCACCTATTCTTGCAGACCTGCACCTGTAACCCAACATCTCAAGTCACCTGACACAACTGCCCCCGCCTCACAGTTTATGCAGTTCACTACATCACCTGGTAAAAACTTTGAGGTTCGCCGATGACATTGTAATTCTGTCAAAGACAGCAAAGGACTTGGAAGAGCAGTTGAACGGAATGGACAGTGTCTTGAAAGAAGGATATAAGATGAACATCAACAAAAGCAAAACGTGGATAATGGAATGTAGTCAAATTAAATCAGGTGATGCTGAGGGGATTAGATTAGGAAATGAGACACTTAAAGTAGTAAAGGAGTTTTGCTATTTAGGGAGTAAAATAACTGATGATGGTCGAAGTAGAGAGGATATAAAATGTAGACTGGCAATGGCAAGGAAATCGTTTCTGAAGAAGAGAAATTTGTTAACATCGAGTATAGATTTAAGTGTGAGGAAGTCGTTTCTGAAAGTATTTGTATGGAGTGTAGCCATGTATGGAAGTGAAACATGGACGATAACCAGTTTGGACAAGAAGAGAATAGAAGCTTTCGAAATGTGGGGCTACAGAAGAATGCTGAAGATAAGATGGGTCGATCACGTAACTAATGAGGAGGTATTGAATAGGATTGGGGAGAAGAGAAGTTTGTGGCACAACTTGACTAGAAGAAGGGATCGGTTGGTAGGACATGTTTTGAGGCATCAAGGGATCACAAATTTAGCATTGGAGGGCAGCGTGGAGGGTAAAAATCGCAGAGGGAGACCAAGAGATCAATACACTGAGCAGATTCAGAAGGATGTAGGTTGCAGTAGATACTGGGAGATGAAGAAGCTTGCACAGGATAGAGTAGCATGGAGAGCTGCATCAAACCAGTCTCAGGACTGAAGACCACAACAATAACAACATACATCACCTGCCGCTTATTCCGTGCCTGCTCCTTCGCCACCTTCTGTCATCTGTGCCACATTTGCACTACCACAACTCACCCCTTAAGCCCTCCCCCCCCCCCCCCCCCCCCATTCAACCCTCATGCCCATGTCAAATGATGCCTGCTGCACCATGCCACGTCTACACCTGTACACTATCCGGATCCTGCTCCACGCCTGCACCTGTGCAGAATGATCTTACCCACAATGCACTCACACCTGCGCAGTATGCCACTGCTCATGCTGAGCCAGTGTTTGCACCCAGTACTGCCTGCTGCACTGTGACCAATTGTCTGCAGCTCGCCGACCATGCCACACAAGTGCATACACCAGACATCTGATGCCATTGCCTCCTGGGCCAAAACAGCAACTGCACAAAGTGCTGCTTGCTGTGCTGCATCTGAACCTCTTGACCAATACCATGCATGCACAGACCACCACCTTGCTCAGGCAAGCTGGCTCCAGTCTACAGCTGACATCTGACATCGTTTATGCTGCTCAGAACACTGACCTCCACATGGCTTGCGCTGACAAGCTCTCAGCTAGGGGCTTGATCTTTTTATCTTGTCAGCCATCAACAATGGCATGGTGCACTCCATTAACTCTACACCCAGCCTGTCAATTAGTCAGTGCCCCAGACGTCTGCCCGCTGATCCCCTTGATCACCTCCAATCGGTGAAGGTGGCAGAGGATGAGTTGTTACAAGCTGACATCATTCGCCCATCAAATAGCGGATAAACCTCACTAATCCACCCCATCCCTAAGGACAGCTTGTTCAGACTTCAGGAAGTCTATCATGCCTTGAGTGTGTAGGTACTTGGTGAAAGACACCCCAGAATGGTAAAGTTAAAATTTATTTAAAAAAAAGAAAAAGAAACAGTGATAATGACAGAAGCAAAGACCGACCATAAGCATCGGCAAAGACATTAGTTATGAATGTGCAATAAGGCACAGACAAATGAACAAAAAACATCGTTCACTTGTCTTTGTACACGATTTTGTTAAAATCACTCATATGTAGAAGGATGGTTAAGATGTACTGCTCAAAGTATGACATGCTACAAGAGTTTTGTGTTATATGTGATTCTGAATAAGAGAAGACTTAATAAAAGTGTTAAGTATTTTTATTGAAGTGAAGTGGAGCCAAGTTAGGAGGATTTCCTTCATCTTGAGACACACTGGTGGCCTTGGAATCGACTGCCTGCATCTACATTTGAAATGTAAGAGAGGAAGTCCACAGTCCATTTTGTATGATTAACAGAAGTATAAGAGCTTTCAGAAGATGACAAATATAATTAAAATATGTATAGTGATGGAAACACACAGAATAAAAGAAGCGATGCAAGGTAAAGTGAATGAAGAATAATGAAATTTTGTACATGCAGAACATTTACTAATACTGCAATTGTACTATCCTTCAATTTTTACCATTTTAATTATTATTATTACACAACTAGTGACCTAAATGCCACATCTTCAGGGCACTGGTTGTAAGTAGAGTTTGTTAACTATTGTTATATTAAGAATTTTCTATGACATTGTTATTAGTCATAAAAACTAATTGCCTGTATTTTCTGTCTACATGAATCATGATGGCGAGCAAGTAAAGCGAAAAGGAAAAAAATTAAGAAGAAAAATTTGGAAGGAAATAAGAATTGCACCCAGGGTACGTAAAATTTTTTGTTCGGCGCACCAAAGGTAGGATGGCTACACAAATTGCTTGCGTGGTTATGCTTGGTAGCACCTCTTTTGATGTAGATACAAACCTTTTCCTCATTATTCCCTTCCTTGAATTTTATTGTGGACAATTAACAGGAATTTTTCAGTGTGATACATCTTGTCAGTAAAACATAAATAATTGTGACACAATAGCTTGCCTATCATAATAGACATAAAACAGGCTTTGAAATCGCATAAATTACGATTATCAAGTGTAATAATTAGCATATGAAATTTTATCATTTTTTGTGAGATTTTTATTTTTGCATATTCATACAACATGGCAGAAAAATATATCTCCATTGTTGATAGCAATAGCGAAAACACAATCAGCCAAAATGGCATAGAATTGCACGATCGAACAATTGAAGTTCAGGCACCATGCATGCCTACCACAGAAAGCTTAAGTAGGTTAGAGATGCATGTTGTGGGTGTGACAAATGATAGCGATGCTCCACAGCAAAATAACCTTGGTGACACAATGTTTACAATTGACAAGACAATGTCAAGCGTCTCCCAGAGTGATATACTGCTCATGAATGAGACATTGGAGAGTGATACAAATACGAATCCTGACAATATGTTACAAACATCACTTGTTCACAACACAATCATTAACTTGGAAAGTACAGCTGACAGCAACCAGAGTAGTACAACTGATGCACTGCTACGGCAGTTATTATCTAATACAAACATGAAATTAGATAATATGAGCACCAATTTCAGTGATATGAAATAAGATATGATTACCAGAATTGATTATTTGACACAAGATATGAACACGGTAAAATAGCAACAGAACACTGTTACACAAGATCTAAATACAATGTAAGAAGAACAAAAACAAGTATTCAAGGATTTGCAAGACATGGTCTCACAGAATTCAATGACTTAGCCAAATATCAACAAAAAATTGAATGATATGAAAAAACAAGTAAAGCATGAAGTACCTTTTGAAATTAACAGTAACATTATGGAGTTAAAACAGAAGGTAGATTCTTTTAACGACCATCATGGTCTAGCAAGACACCAGATAAAGACAATCACAGATGCAAACACAAATATTGAAGCCACACAAAACCAGTTGAGTTCAACAGTAAAAAAGGTAACCATTGTCATTAACAAACTAAACAAAGACCATGAAGATGTACCTCTAGCTGTAGAAGAGCTTGCTTTAAGTGTAGCTACATTAGAAGTTGACTCAGCATGTGCTGAGAAGGAAGAAAATGAAATAGTGAACAAGGTAAACATTAACCTACAAGCCGCAGAAGGTAGGATTCTCAATCTTTTAGAAGAAAATATTACCGGATCTCGAAATATGCATGTAAATAATACACAGGCTACAGTGAACAAACCACAACCTGACTGTATCTATCCACGAATTGTTACGAGTCCTACAGCAGGTTCTAGTGACAGTTGTAGAGAGCAAAATGTAAACTTACCCACAACTCCAACATCTGAGCAATTACCAACCGGAATTATAGGTAACTATAATAACAACATAAATATGACTGAAAATGCCAAATGTCCATCAACTATTTTTGCAGACGAAGGTTTGCTGAGTCATCAACAGTTTCCTACATTCACTATCAAAGGTAAAAGAATAAACCCAGTAGTATTTATCAGTGCTTTTTGTCATGTATTTCCACGCAACTGGATGGAAGCACAGAAAATCAGATTTGCCGTAGGATATATGCAAGGTGACGTTCTTTTAGGGGCAACTGAAGTGATCGAATGTTGCAGCACTTTATATCCAATTTGAACGAGCTTTCCTCAACATATACTGGTCTCAGGCAGTACAATAAAGACTCAGATGCGAGGTTTTCAATCCCGTACCACTGTTGCAAATACAGTAGTCTATACAGATACTTTGAAAAATACCTGAAAAGACATGATACTGGACAAACCCAATGTCACAGGTAGACATATTAAAAATTCTCAAAACTCGTTTACCACCCAATGTTAGAGAAAACTTCTATCAGTGCTTGATTCTATTGACTTAATCTATAAGGAAAGACCTGTAGCAAATAGAAAATCAGGCACAACAACAACATAGCTACGTAAATCAGTCAGTGAAATGTGATCTAAACATACAACAGGGATAGTATACACAACAGGAAAGTTACATACCCAGAGGTAATTATTACAGTAACAGGAATGGAAAAAACAAACGATTTAAAAATTTTCAAACAACAGGAGTAATTTCAATGGACAATTGAATTACAATCCACCATCACAAGTCCATATGCTGAATATAAACAGAAACAGTTCAGCCACAGCAGTGGCCAATGCGTGACAACAGTGACATGCCTTAAGCTGTACAGCAGCCAACTTGTGGGCAGCAAAGTAATGGAACAGCAGTTTTTACTAATAACAACATGAGCACTCACAAAGGAATGTCGCGAGCAGCCAACGACGCAAACTGGCAAAATACCCACACTGTGCAACTAACTGAAATTACTCCAGGTAATGAATTAAGTCACACTACGCCTTTGGAAAACCCCAACAGGTTGTAGTTAAGCCCCAGCCTATTGACCTGTCTGGTAGTGGGGGCAAAGCAAAACTACAAACATGTTTTGTAAGATTTGACAAACAAGGTGACATCAAGGATGATCTGTATGCATGAGTTATATACAATGAATAATATCCAGGAAGAACAAGTACAAGCAATCATTGAGGTTAAAATATTTAATATTGACAGGCAGTTAATTTTAGATACAGGTTCAGCTACCAACCTAATATCAAATTCATTTTTCTGTGAATTGAAGAAGAGAGGCAAATTTCCAACATTTGCTGTCCAAAATTGCAAGTTGCAATAGAGCTGATTCACACAAAGATACACAGGCAGCACAAAGTGCACAGCCACAGCACCAGAATAACATCAGAAAATCATGCAATGACAACAATAATTATACCAGTTGTTCCAACTAGGCAGTCACAGCCCGTGGACCCTTGATGGAAACAAAAATTGTGATCACTGTGAGAGACATGAGAACACCATGACCAAACTACGGTGACAAGTACCAAATTGACATGACATGATCATCATTTGGAAAGACATGAGAACTGTTCACTCAGCCTTGAACACGGAGTGCATATAGTAGAGGTTCTCTTTGGCAATCCTCACACTAAACTGTTAAACTAATTGAGACCTGCAGGCCCCCTGCTGACTTGATCTCAGCGGACTGTAAGGATGCGGATACCAGTTTACATTTACTACTTTATAACAGATGTGTGAGCATGATGGATGAACTGTGCTGCAAGCACATCATCTGTAACCACCATGTGAAATATGATGTGCAAGCATTCGTAGCATGGAAACTAATTTACCTATAACTATCATTTTGGACACTGGGATGTAGCTGGACTATTTAACATCATAAATGGATGGAAAAAAGTCACAACATTAAGAGTTAGTGGTTGCAAGATTCATGGAGCCATTAGCCCAAGATCCAAGGCAATAAAACTTCAAGCCATAGGGGAATCAAGCTTGGGGAAACGAAATATAAGCACTTATTTCTCGTAGTCAATGCTTTAACAACCGAATGTACTGCAGAGACTGATTTTTTGGCCAAGAAGGATGCAATGATCGACACTCTGCATGTAAATTCCATGTGAAAATAGGTTGTGGTCATATCATGATGGACTTGATTACCACAGCAACAGGCCATGGCAAATACTACCAGGGACTACAAATAAGATCTGTGAGACAGAGACCTCAGACTTTGGCCCAGAGTATGAGTGAACTCAGTGTGAACAGGTACAGGATATTATCTATACCAAAGCATGAGAATCAGTCATACCATACAACTGCAAGTGTTTACAGGTCATATTACAGTATTTGACAAGGGCCCCAAAATAATTGTGGGTACGAATGTAAACTGTACATTTATCCATACGAGACTTTCTGGTACACTTCCTGTAGTGTGCCCTGGACCAAGCAGCTAGCCATGACTAAAGAGATCCACAAGATGTTCAATTGGGGAATGCTTGAACCTTCTAAAAGCCCATAAGCAGCCCACTTCATGCTCTAATGAAACCAGGAGGTAGTGTGGGTCTAGTACTCAATGCCAGGGCAATTAATCAAATTTTAGTGCCAGTCAGAACTCGGCCAGAAAAACTGGAGGAAAATATCCATTGTTTTCATGGTGTGAAGTACTTTTCTTCTATTGATCTTCAGTATTCCTACTGACAGATTCCCCTAGCCAGGAAGTCTCACAAGTACACCACTTTGTTACCAAGTGTACAAGTATAAAATGTGGTTTTTTCTCTAAAAAAAGATGTTAAATTCAGAATAAAGATAAATAATGCTTTATTCAAAGTATGTGTCACCATTTGTTGCACGTCTTTCCCATCTTACGGGCATGCTACCATGACAGTAAAAATTTTCCCCTTTTGCTGCAAGCCATTCATTGAGCCATTTTTTCACATCTTCGAATGAACCAAAATGTTACTCAGCAAGTGTGTGCTCCATTGATTCAAACAACTAGTAATCGGAAGGAGCCAAGTCTGGTGAGTAAGCAGCATGGAGTAGCCGAGTGCTTACAACATGCCATGAACTGGTTTTGGCGTATGTGAAGGAGCTTTGTCCTGAAGAAAAATTACTTTGTATTGCCTCTCTCAGTATTGTCACATTTTTCAAGCAGCAAATGCTTCAAATCAGTCAATTGTTGTTGGTGACATTTAGTATAAACCGTTTCCCCACATTTTAGCAGCTCATAATAGACCGTGCCCCTCTGGCTCCACCAAACACAGAGCATCATTTTTCTGCCAAAGTGATGTGGTCTTGCGATCAATGTGGATGGCGTGCCTGCATCTACCCATGATATTTTTTTTTTGCTTGAAATTCTCAAAATAAATCCACTTTTCATCACCTGTAGCTATATTATGCTAAAATGGCTTCCTTTTGTACCAAGCAAGCAAAATCTTACAAGTGTTTTTGTACTTTCCCATTTGCCTGTCGTTCAACTCATGTGATACCCATCCACCGGTCTTCTGACTCTTTCCCATCTCTTGTAGCTGATTGGAAACAGCTTGTTGACTAATGCCCAGTTGTTCAGCAACTTGTTTTTGTGACTGTGAATCATCTTCGTTCAACAATGCTTCCAATTCTATATCTTTGTATTTTTTTGGTAGCTTTGCACATTCCTTGTTTGCAATATCGAAGTCACCATTTTTGAAATGCCAAAACTATCATTCACACATATCTTGTGATGGAGCATGTCCACCATAAGCTTCTGATTCAGCAGAAGTTTTCTTCAAATGAAAACAAAAAAATTCAGGCTGACCGCGAATGCTCTTTGCTCGGTATAAATTTTGACATACTACACAATAACACAACACTATGCACATAATTTGCCAATTTGTTACTCATACACATCTGACACTTATTGATGACACAACAAAATGGTACCATGTCAGATCTTTATAGAATAAACTACATTGATGCAACATCTGGTGTCTGAAATCTGCATTTCATACTTGTACACTTCGTATTTGGCTGACGAAGTTATCATCTCACCGTACCACCATGCGGACTCGATGTTAGCTCCAATGTACTCATATCAACCCTGTATACAGTGTTAGGACCTGTATAACTAGGTAGGATAACTCTGTGGATGACCTACTCACTGGAAGCAATACATGGGAAGAGCATATAGACATCCTGCACCAGGTGCTACAAAAGTTTAAATGTGCCAGCATAACAGCCAATTAACAAAAATCTAAATTCAGGTGTAGTAGCACTGAATTTCTTGGGCATATCCTTGCTCCAGAAGGTATCAAACCTGATGTGGTATGGAATTTTGCTGTACCACATACTAGAAAACAACTAAAATCATTTCTTGGTTTAGTATCATTTTATTGTCGATTCTTGAGAGATCAGACATTAAATAGTTCACCATTAACACAACTACTGTTGAATATGAACAATGGTATTGGTCAAGAAAGTTTCAAAGACACTTTCAGAAAATAAACAGGCAGTGAATGAAGCAGACCTTTCACACCATCCAGATATGACAAAAGATATCTGTTTATCACCAGATGCTTGAAACTTTGGAATGGGAGCAGTTTCAAAATATAGATGGATGGCTTACTGTTTGCACCACTGGTTTTGCAACCAAGGTGCTGATTAATTGTGAGTGATCATGCATGACCACTGAACTTGAAGCATTAGCAGTAGTGTGGGTATTTAAGCACATTCACTAGTTATTATACGGCCACCACACGAAAGTTTACTGTGACCACCAGGCAGTTAATGTTTACTCAGCTGCAAACTATCACATCCAAGACTTGCAATGTGGTCTTTGTCTCCACAAGAGTATAGTTTTGAGACAATACACATCCTAGGCCAGATGAATGTCATGGCTGATGCACTGTCTTGCTTGCAGTGAACAAACAAGAAACTGGAATTAATATTTACGTCATGAAAGATGGGATAATTAAATGGTACTTTTTACACTTGTCTAGAAATATGTCTCAGTTTGAGGATGCTGACATAAACTGGCTATGAGTTTAGCAGCTTGTAATGAATGATCCATTAGCAAAGTTATGAGAACAATGCCAACCACATAAAGGAGTACTGTTCCATGAGAGGCATCCTGGAACAAACACTTGGCTTGTGAATATGCCTGATTAAGCAATAAAAAGATTTCTCTGGTACATCCATCGTGCTTGGGGCCACTGTGGAGTAGTGAAGTGTGCTCACAAGATTAGCTAGTACTGCTATTTTAGTAAACTCTGCTGTGGAGTAGTGAAGTGTGCTAGCAAATTAGCTAGTACTGTTATTTTGATAACCTCTGACACAAAGTACAACAAGAGTTATGACCTTGTCATCTTTGTCAAAGAGTGAATCCATCAAATACAACCAGGAGAGGTGAAATACACTCCATAATACCAACTAAATTGCTTTAAATTGTGGCCATCAACGTAACCAGACCTCTTCCAAGAAGTAAGATAGGTGTGAAATTTGTGGTATGTTTCTATGACACATTTTCAAAGTATTTATGAATGTATGCAATGTGTACAGCCACTAGTGAGTCAAATCTGAAGAAAATTCAGAATGATTATATCCCCAGATTGGGCAAAACTGAGGCTATTCTATCAGACAGTGGTACCATCTTCACCAGTAACTAGTGGAGGGATTTACTACAATAAAATGGTATTAAGCAAGTCCTGATTTCACACCACCAGGCAGTATATGTATTTTGTGAATTCAATCAATTCATGAGGACCTACTGTCATAATAAACAGGGTACCTGGCTCCAGTATCTGGGAAAATTCAAGGTAGGAGGTCATGAACACTTTGCCACACACATTGACCAACTGCACACCAAAAGAGATGATGTTGAGCCAATTTGTATATAATGAGTGAAGTTTTCCAATTCCTAAAGTACCACCTGATAATCTAGCATGGGAAGACAAAGTATGGCAAGCAGTAATGACACTTACTGAAAAGGCTAATCGATGTAAAAGATTATCTGACAAGAAAATAATTGTGAAGTGACATATAAACCTGGTGACAAAGTGATGATACCTTGCCATCCCAGGTCATCACTCTAGTCAAAAAGGAATAAAAAATGGCAATTTCTATACTCTGGTCCCTATATGGTGACTAGAATGCCAAACCCTGGTAGTGACCTATAAACATATCCAGAAACACGAAGAATTAAAGGATTATATCCTTTTCAAGATCTAAAACCATATCACATGTAATGTTAAGCTTAAAGAGATCATTGTTTAGTATTTAGAAATTTGTAAATAGTTATGATTACCATTTCATTTTTATAACATCTATGGAGCCATATGTTCCTACACAGTAAATAAGTATGTGTAAATGTGCATTTTTTTGCTTTTATGTGCACTGTGTAATCTTTTCATTTGCCATACACTTGTTTTTCAAGTACACTTAGTTATTATTCTGTGTGTAATCTATGCAAGATTTTTTATCAGACACTAATGAGTCAGCTAATATGCAACTTCAGTTAGTATTGTTAGCCACAGTAGTTGATTTGATGAGAACTGAAATCAGATGTGCTCTTCTTTGTTTCCAAATGGCACAGATGAACAGCTTTGGATATGCTTTCTTCGTGAAAAGAGCTGACATATTGGAAAAAGAAAAGTGTCATGAAAGGTTTTACGATTCAGGAAGTATGTATTTTTGAATACTGTCACCAGTCAGCTATAGTGATGAGAGCTTGGGCATTCACTGTAGATTTCATGTAAGTACTATGTAAATAAATGCAGAGGTGTGTCACTGGTTATAAATATTCAGTGTGAATGCATTAAGAATTATTATAATTTTTACATAAAAGTTGCTACCTTTCAAAGAAAGATTCTTGATAAGATATTATTCAGTGCAATAATTTTTTAAAAACAATATTTAGGGATTAATTGTGCATACACACAAAGTACAATGCAAAGTTGGAGGACTTAAGTAATCTTGGTGGCATTTCATAAGACATTGTTTTAACTAAACAGTGAACAGTGATGCCATGAGTGATAAGCTGTATGGATAAAATTCAACCATATAAGAAACAACAATAGGACCAACATAAAATTCACATTATCGAATAGCCAAATTCAGCAAAAGAATCACACAAAATTTTTAGGATCATTGGTGGATGAGCATCTAAGATGAGAAAAACATCTAGAAATGCTCAACAAAAAATTAAACAAGTGCTGTTACATATTAATAGTTCTTAAAGATTGCTGCAATATGGAAATTGTGTTAAGTGCTTATTACACATATATGCATAGTCTACTGAAGTGTGGTATAATGTTCTGGGGAAATACTTCTTTTGCAAAGCAGTCTTTTAAGCTCCAACAGAAAGCTGTAAGATTAATAAATGATGTTGCTTACTGAACACCATGTAGCGGTATCTTTAAGGAATTAAAAATCATGACCTTACCATTTATATTTATATTTGAAACCATCTGCCTCATTAAAAACCATCAAGTTTCAGCTTTGAATAGTGAGATCCACAATTATCAAACAAGGAACAGAAATGACTATCATAGGGAAGTGCACAGAAAATCAATACATGAGGACAGTGCGGTTTACAAACCAAAAATTCTGTACAATGAATTGCCAGATAGCATCAAAAAATAACAAACATTAATACATTCAAAAAAGAACTAAAAAGTCTACTAATAAACAACAGCTTCTACAGCATTAATGAATACCTGGAATTTTGCTCAAATCTGTAGGTCTGCTTCACAACTCTCTAAAGAAAAATTCATAATTATCAAACCATTTTTGGATAAAGCCAAACTTCTTTCATCCATGCATGTATCTAATTATGCACCTAGCTTTTGTGTTGTACATTACTATGCCTAGCTAACTAAAATACTGGTATTTAATAGTTTTAGTAAAATCAACCAAGTTGCTTTGCTGGCTTTTATTCTATCTGTATGTAATCTAATTAAGCAGAATAATGTTTTTGTTATAAAGATGTGTTGATACCATTGATAAGATTTTGTATGTGATGTAAATATGCAATATTTTATACTGTTCTTCACTTTGACAAGTCCAATACCATGAATGTGATAATAAAGGCACTAAATAGATAAATAAACTATGCTACAGCTATGTGCTGAGTGCCAAACTTGTGTTGTCATACTTACTCTCAAAAACTGCCATTGCGAAGTAGGTGTGTGCGCTGTCTAATCCAAGTTGCTGTTTCGGTGTATTGTAGAACATTATCCTGGGTTTTAAAGTGTCACGTCATCACATGGACAAACACACTAGATGTCACGTACTGATGAGCCAAAAACCACACTGGGTGTTCAGCTCGAACTGGAAACATTGTCAAGTTTTAAAGTGTGGTGCAGAAGTGATGCCAGTGCTCAACCAGTGTGGTGTAAAGTTTGTGTACTAAGTGTGAATGTTAGATCTGTGACATTGCCCCTCACCCACAGTGAATGCCAGTACCATGTAGCCACAAAAATGCAAATTATGAGGAACTCTTGCCACCATTGTAGGGAAGTGACTGTGCACTGAGCCTATTAAATTTACTCTTAAATGCTGCTCATGTACATTGATGCAAGTGTGAAAAATGGAACCTTGTTACACTGCTGGAACATTTAATTGTGTTGTGAATGTGATTGACTGGTGGTATTAATTAAATAACGATGACAATAACAAAAGAAATCAATTTCTCTACGGAATATCACGAGATGAAAATGTTGCACCTGTCAATACAATTATTTATGTATTTAAAGTATAGTATCATTTATATTATTATTCTTTGTACACCTCTGCTAGGCAAGGACTATGTTCTAATCATATGCACTCTTTTCAGATAGAATATTTGACTTCTTTTTTCCCTATCTGATCCTTGTTCTATGAACAATTATCTGTTTCATGTAAGCACCATACAAATCATCATCACCTGATGACACTGCTGTCACTCTGTTGTTGTACCTTCATTCAACAACAAACATTGTTTGTGAAAAATATGTAAAATGTGTATACTAAATAAAAATGGAGAGATACAGTTGTAAGTTTTGCAGGGAAATGGTGGGTGCATTCATATCCAGTTTTACAGTTGATTTCCTGCTTAGGGACATGGGAAAATCAGGAAGCACTGCTATTCCAATCACAAAAGAAATATTGGCACTCCCACAAACAATACGAGGAAACTCATCGAAAGTGTTTAACCTCCAAACCACCTCATACATATATATGTGGTACTACAGTCCTGTGTAAAACCACCTGTTTGCCTGTAGGACCTATCATATAAATCATACCCCATAGTATTAAGTATTAGGTATTTTGATTGTATGTCTGTCTAGGCCTATATCAAATCCCCCATGCCAAATAAATTATGCAGGAAGTGAAATAAAAAAGTCTGCCACCCGAGCCTCAAACAGAACCAAAAAAATACCACAGAGAAGTAATGATTTTTTATGGCTTGCCACAAGGAAGTCCAGCCGCTACCGAAACATAACACCATCACCACACCAAACATGAGGACCAGTGAAAGGCAAACCACCATGTGTGCATCCAGTTGGGCCCAAGACACCACGCATCTTCCCTCTTGCTGTGAAAAATCAGTATTATTCGTGCACATAAATATTAGATCTCTGAAATATAAAGCTGATGAACTTGGTGTTGTATTGAATGGAAACAATAGAATAGTATTATGTATTAATGAACACTGGTTAAGAGAAGAAGAGATAAAACTGTATGTACCACCATGTTTTAATTTAATTACTAGTTACTGCAGACCCAATGAAGGTTATGGGGGTTCCTCAATATATATAAGTGACAACCTAGGGTTAAGATATACTGTGCTTGATGTTATGGACATATGTGTTAAAGGCATTCTTGAAGCGTCTGTCATGCTACTACCAACATTAAAACTCACAGTTATTTCAATATACCATTCTCCTGATAGTGATGCCGATCAATTTGTAGAGTGTTTAGATAAACTTATTCACCGTACAGAAAAATATACCAAACACAAGACAGTAATTTTAGGAGATTTAAATTTTGATGTAAGGAAAAAAACACACAAAAATACTAATTTGCTTAACATGCTAAGATCCCATAATCTCTTCTGTGCAAATTATAGTCCCACAAGACAACTTTCTTGTCTCGACAATTTTATCACAAATACACATAAAGATGATTTTGAATTGGGACTCCTTAATGTCGACCATCTGACAGATCACAAAGGTATATGGGTAAAACTAACAATTAATGAAACAATGGGGGATTGTGAACCAACCCGGTATGTCAGGTTATTAAATGATAAAAGCATAAATAGCTTCAGGGATAAGCTGAAGGTACTAAACTGGAATAATATAATATATGCTTCCAACAATGTTGAGGAGGCTTGTAGCAGGTTTGTTAGTACTCTATCTGAAATTTTCAATACCTCCTGTCTAATGGTTACCAAACGAAACAAAACTATGGCAAGAAAGCATGGTAGAACTACTCCACATAGGTGGTTCACACCATATTTACAGAAGCTAAGATTAATGGTATTGATATGCTATGATAAGGTAAAAAATGGTAGTGTTGACAATGCAATGTATGTTAGCCTCAAGAGATACTACAGATCACAAATCAGATTAGCAAAATGTAGAGCAAATGATATCTTCATTAAAAACTTCAATAATAAGTGTAAGGCTGCATGGAGGGTCATTAAAGCAGAATTAGGTACAGGTAGTCATAGTGTAAAAGTTACAACTGATGTTAATGTCACCACAGATGAATTTAACCTCTTTTTTATCAATGCAGCAAACCCTAATCCCTCACCTCCTCATAAGAAGAGTTCAAAATCAAATTCACAATCTACTTATATAAACCAGTTTTTACAAAACTTTGCTGATACTGTGCCAACCTGTAATTGGGGACATGTGGAAATAAGTGATGTAATTAAACCAGTGGCAAAGTTAAGTGACTCCAGATCAGAAGATATTTATGGCCTCTCAAATTTTGTGATTAAAAAAATAATCGACTTGATATCATTCCCTCTCTGCACACTCATAAACTGGGTATTTGACAGTGGTATTTTTTCAGAATGTCTAAAGAAGACAGTAGTAATTCCATTACACAAAAAGGGTGATAAAAACTGCACTAATAATTATCGTCCAATTTCTCTGATACCTATTTTTTCAAAAATAATCGAATATTGTATACAAAAGAAAATTAACATGCATTTGTCAAAAAACAATGTACTAACTAAGTCTCAATATGGTTTTAGGGCCCAGTTATCAACAATTAATGCTGTTGAAAACGTTGTTTCTATTGTGCAATCTTCTTTTGAATCCAAATTATCTGCTGAAGCCACACTAGTGGACTTAAGCAAAGCATTTGATTCTGTAAACCACACAATACTGCTGGAAAAACTATGGTGTTATGGCATTAGGGATCTGGAACTCTCCCTCATTAAATCATATCTCAGTAATAGAAAGCAAACTGTAAGCTACAACGGTCAAAAGTCACAGCTACTGAATGTCACTAGAGGTGTACCCCAAGGATCAGTGCTTGGGCCATTACTGTTTATAATATTTATAAATGACCTGCCCAGCAATATGCCATGCAAATCTGTACTTTACGCAGATGATACAACTTTCATCAATTCAGGGAAGGACATAAATAAACTGAAGGAACAAAGTAAAGATTTTCTCAGATTATCCAATATGTGGTTCGAAGCAAATGAGTTAGCTATTAACTATGAAAAGACTGTAAATATATCCTTCAGATTATCCAATGCTGATGTTGAGTACACTTCTACCAAACTTCTTGGCATATACTTAGATACGAAATTAACCTGGCAGAGTCACATAGACAACATATCTCGAAAGCTTTCGCGAGTTATCTATCTACTGAAAAAATTACGCAGCTGTGTTTCTGAAAGCCTACTGATTAATTCCTATTATGCATTCTTTCATTGCCATATTAGCTATGGTATTCTTCTATGGGGTAATTCTCCATGGTCACGGAAAATTTTTATTTGGCAGAAGAAAGCCATCAGAGGAGCATCTTTGGGATTACCAAAAATAATGTATCATGTAGGTCATACTTCAAAGAATTACAGATAATGACAGTCCCTTCTCTTTTTATATACAGCTGCCTTTTGTACATAAAAGAAAACTTTAACAGTTACAACCTTAGGCAGTCCGTTCATAATCGTAACACTCGTCAAACATTTAAGATAGACATACCAACAACTCGACTCAAGAAAACACAGGACAGTTATGAATACATGGGAATAAGGCTTTTCAATACATTACCTGTGCAGGCACAGTCTCTCTTAATATATTTAAAAGTAAGACTAAAAAATGGCTGAAAGACAAAGCTTTTTACAGTGTTAAAGAATTTGAAAACTCTTCAGAAATAGACCTGACTTACGAAACAACTTGCAACTCTGTTTGAACCTCTTCCTAAGCTTTTTTTTTTCTCTGGAGTTCCACATTTAATTGTTAAACATGTGGAGAAATCCTTATCCTTATGTATGAAATGTATTTTTTATTATGCACATTCTTTAAAATGCACACTTTAGTTATGTGGGATATCTTTATGTATCAAATGTATTCCTTTATTATGTATGTTCTTTTAAAATGTATACTTTAGCTTTGTGTGATACCTCACAATAGTTATATTTCTTAATATGTAAATTGTACATTACTCATGACGACATTGTTTGCATGTAAATGCTTAAAGATGGATAAATAAATAAATAAGTAAATAAAACCATTCAAATAGGCACATTTAGTACTCCAATTTTTGACAGTGTTAACTGTGATGTGAAACATTGTGGATTTGTCTGTAGGTCATTGTAAATACACCCATCAATTCTAGACAAATTCGAAATTGCCTCAAATGAATCAATGGACTTCTCATCAGATATGATAAAATGACTAAAGTAATTTAGGTAGTCCTTAGGGGTTATGCAGGTTTTGATTAAATACAGCTAATATATATACCAAGCACTCTAGGTATTAGCAGAGAGAATAAATGCTTACAGGGAGACACTTTGATTGAACTTTGTAATTCAAACATTTCAGGTGACTCTCACCCTTTTTATTGTTCTTCTGACTTGCTTCTCTTGTCAGATATTGGTAACCCAGATGCAATTAGACACAATTGCTCAACTATATCACATAGTATTATTATTATACGGAATATACTAACATATTATCAGGACAAATGGCACAGGCTGATGTAAATTGCTATTTTTAAAAGAAATTATAATACTGGCGTAAAGAAATTATTTACTGTTTCAACATACATAAATGTATTTTAGTGATTTTGACTAAGATAAACTAAAGCTGCAGTCTTCTTCTTCAGCATTCCAGTGTAGAAGAGTGCACCAAAAAAAATCTAAATGAAAAATCCATGCAATACACATTTATTTACATATAAAAGCCAACTTTGGAATTTTCCTTTGTGTGAGACAATGTGTACAAGATTCATGTGCCAATTTAAAGTTCTAGATTTGCATATTTTACTGTTACTGCTGCATAGTCATTCTGTGATTGAATCAATACCCATATTGTGATGTATTGAGAAATTTCAAACATTTGTGAGTGCCCTGATAAACTCATACTGTTATCATCAGTTATAAGCTTATAGTTAATTGCGCTCTTTTAAAATTTTTGAGAACAGTAGATCTGTCCTTGTTCAAAACAATCACTGTCTACTTTCATTGTACAATTATGTGATAAATACGTTATTTATGAAAATGTTACAATGTTTACAGAACTATATTTTTGTACAAATGTTTTGGCTTATATAACTTGTTTCATACAAATGTTTTGGCTTATATAACTTGTTTCATAGCATATCGGTATTTGTGGTTCACAGTTCTTCCAAAGAGTACATCACCCCTGAATTTCATTGTATATAAATGAGTGTTTTTGTGAATTTTTGGAAGCTGCCATTGTCCTTTGCATAATGTATGAGTAATTTGTAGTAAATCAGCATTTGTGATTTAGTTACTGTAGCAGATACTCTAACTAACATATAAAAAAATTTAGGAAACTAGTAATTTTTATCACAGGTTTTTGTGTTGCCCTAATAGAAATCTTGTTTTGTGTATTTTCTTCAGTTCTTATAGGGAATTAGCAACTTTTTAGTGCAACAGATTAAAAGATAATCAATGGGCTTTATTTAAAGTTATTTGTTCACTGCCTTGTAATACACTGCTTGAGCCAAAATGCAGCCCCACTGTGAATGCTATTCTTGAACAGAAGATGAGTTGGTTGACATTCATAAGCACCATGAAATCACCCTGACTACTATCAATGATTGACAGCTACTGCATATCGGTAAGATGGAAGAGCTCAAAGAGAGTCATGCACCTGTGATACCTGTAACAGAGGTACTTCAAGTACTATCCTCTCCTGTGAATCCTGTCTCCTCTGCAGAAAGTACAGGATCTGTCATCACACATCCTCTGACATCCTCTGCCAGTGGCAAGTCAATGATAGATCTAAGCATCCTGTACAGGGTGGACAGGAGCCAGGGAGGACTCAGGGTGTTGTACCGATCCCCCTAACCAACAAGTTTGAGGTGCTGTCTTTCACTGAAACTGTGCCAGTGGGACTTACTTCACATGTTATGGGGAAACCTGTTTTTTCCAATATCAAGAGGAGGCAAACACAAAAGGATACAGACCTAACAATCATCGGCAGTTCAAATTGACAATAAATGATGATACCCCTTAGGGAAATGGCAGCAAGAGAAAGGAAAGGACACCAGGGGCACTCTGTGTGTACACCTGGAGGCCTCATTCAACATGTAGAAGAGGCTATTCCAGCAGCCATTCAGGTAACATGGTGCAAACTGCAGATTGTGGTGCATGTTGATACAAATGATGCCTGATGTCTGATCTTCGAGGTCATACTTGGGTCATTCAAGTGACTGGCTGAGAAGACTGTGAACATCAGCCTTGAGCATGGAGTTTCAACAAAGTTCACAATTTGCAGCATTATCTCCAGAACTGATCATGGCCCTTTGGTTCTGAGTCAAGTGGAAGGGCTAAACCAGAAGCTTCAAAGGTTCTGTGACGAACTAGGTTGAAACTGCCTGGACTTGTGCCATAGGACTAAGTACTGTAGGATCCCCCTGAATAGGCCAGGTGTACACTACACATTGAACGCTGCTACTCAGGTAGCTCACTGTGTGTGGGATGCACACAAGGGTTTTTTTAGCTTGGCACCTCTCCATCCAACTCAAATAATGATAGCTGTAGAAAAGCTGAGAGTATCAGTGTAAGATTGAAAGAAATGCATACAGGTGAGAGTATTAAAGTCCTTATGGTAAACTGCTGAAGGATTCACAACAAAGTGCCAGAGTTTGAAGTGCTTGTGCAAAGCAGTGAAGCTCACATAATACTAGGTTCAGAAAGCTGGTTAAACCTGAAATTGATACCGGTGAGATTTTTGGGGAAAATTTAAGTGTATATCAAAAGAATAGGCAAATGGGAAATGAAGGTGGTGTATCTGTGCAGTAGACATAAAACTCAAATCCACTGAAACAGAAATTGAAGCTGCATGTAGCTTGTTTGGGCAAGACTCAGTAACAGGGTTGGCCAAAAAATGGCAATAGGATTCTTTTATTGCTCACTAAACTCATCTCCTGATGTAAATGAAAACTTTAGAGAAAATCTCAGTGCACTTATATGTGTAGCAATGCAAAAGCTGAAATGCTTAACTACATTTTCAAATGTTCCTTTACACAGAACAACCCAGCAGAATTGCCCCAGTTTTATCCTCATACTGCTGAAAAGATGAAATAAAAAGTATTACTGTCAGTAGTGTTGAGAAACAGCTGTAATTGTTAAAACTGATCATATCTCCAGGGCCCACTCAAATCCCTGTTAGATTCAATGCTGAATTTGTAGCTGAGTTAGTCCACTTTCTAACTATAATCAGTCATGGATACCTCTAACAAAAAACTGTGCCCACTTCTTGGAAAAAGCACAGGTCGCTCTCATCTACAAGAAGTTTAGTAGAAGTGGTCCACAGAACTAGCGTCCAGTATCCTTGACATTGACTTGTTGTAGAATCTTAGAACATATTCTGAGCTCAAACATAATCATGTATCTTGAACAGAATGACCTCCTCAATGCCAGCCAGTGAACATTCTGAAAACATTGGTCATATGAAACCTAACTTGCACTTTTCTCACATGACATACTGAAAGCTTTGGATCAAGACAGTCTGGAAGTTGCAGTATTTTTTTATTTCCAAAAAGCATTTGACTCAGTACCATGTCAGAGTAGGATCATATGTGGTATCAAATGAAATTTGTGATTGGATTGAGGACTTTTTGGTGGGGAGGACATGGCATGTTACCTTGGCTGGAGAGTCATTGTCAGATGTACAAGTAACTTCAGGTGTGCCACAGGGAAGGGTGTTAAGTAACTGCTTAAATATTCAGTCAGATATTGATAAGCTTTGAAGTGGTGCATATATTGGAAACTTGCTTTAAATGTTCAGAAATGTAAAACTGTGAACTTCCCAAAACAAAAACAAAAATGTAGTGTCCTATGACTATAATATCAATGAGTCACTGTTGAAATTTTCCATTTCATACAAATAGCTGGGTGTAACACTTCTTAGGGGTAGGAAATGGAATGATCACATAGGCTCAGTTGTGGGTAAAGCAGGTGGTATGGTAGTCTTCAGTTTATTGGTAGAATACTGGGGAAATGCAATCAGTCTACAAAGAAGATTGCTTATAAATCCCTCATGTGGCCTGTTTTAGAATATTGCTCAAGTGTGTGGGATCCATACCAAGTGGGACTAACAGGAGATATGAAACGTATACAGAGAAGGGCAGCATGAATGGTCACAGGTTTGTTTAATCCATGGGAGAGTGTCACGGAGATACCTAAGGAACTGAACTGAAAGACTCTTGAAGACAGACATCAACTATCCTGAGAAAGTCTATAAAGTTTCAAGAATCGGCTTTAAATGATGATTCCAGGAATATACTGCAGTACACTATGCATCAGTGACAAAGGGATTGTGAGGATAAGATTAGAATAATCACAGAATGCAGCAAAGGCATTCAAACAATCATTCTTCCTGTGCTCCATACGTGAATGGGACAGGAAGAAACTCTAATAACTAGTACAGTGGGACGTACCCTCTGCCATACATGTCATGATGGTTTCAGAATATAGATGTAGATACTCATTTCTTGATCATTATTTAAGCACTCACTCATGTTTTAATCTTGTGTAATGTTCTTTAAAGTACATTATTTAGCACAGTGCACTCATACTGAGGTGGAGTACAATATCTGTTATGAAAGCATGCCTCTCAGCATAGGTTATGACATTTCCTGCAATTTACACTAGTATTCTAGTCAAAGACAAATTAGAAGCAGGAGTGGTTGATCAAATGGGACCAGCTATAAAGAAGACCTTGTTTCAGATCAAGAAGGTATTGAAGATTTCTGCAAAAAAATAAGATCGGTGAGGACAGAGATAGTAAATCCGAAACCCTTTCATCCAGTGCACTGAAATCTGAGGATAAGGAATGCTGTGAAATGGAAGACACCCAATCCTTGCAAAAATTGACAGTGAGGTCTGATGATTTTGTTTTGGTTTGTTTCTCCACAAAAAAGACTTCCGAACATTACGATGGCCAATTTAGGACTACAAAGAGAACAGGCTCTATATTTGCATTCCCTACTGTCAGTAGTGGAAAGGTCTGATATTATTAGTCACCTGCCTTCTGCAAAAACAATTGAGACATGAAGGCAAGGAAGGATGCTGCAGTTTAATGCTAATGTTGAAATGTGCAATACTTATTAAAAAACAAAAACAAGTTTTCTTTAGGTTAATTTTGATGTCTTGTGACATTTAATAAGGAATAAAACTTTTTTGGAAAATTTTGCATTATTTATATCATAAACCTACCGTCCACTTCTACTCCTTGCAGTTTCAGCCAGTGATCACATTTACACCTGAATGGACTGAATGCTCAAAACATTGACGATACAGAGAACAGCTTTAATTCTTCTCTTAGTGTGGAAGGTAGTTAATCCAAAGATATTAAATACCAAAAACCTGCCTCTCATAATTTTAAGATAAAACATGAAATATAAAAAGTGTATATACTAGCCCCACCCTTTCCCGAGATTTTAAAAATTAAAGGAACATTGGTTTGGGAAAGTTCAGCATTGTTATTAACATCTTCAAGTAGCACATACTTTTAAAGCTTACAAGAATCTGAATAAATGAGTAGAAATTTGAAGTCTGCAAGTCAAGTAGTTTTTGAGATATGATGATTTTAAGGTTTCAGAAACCAACAAAAAATGCATGACTTTTGAAGATTTTAAAAATTAATACCTCAAAAATGAAAGTTGCAAAATAAATTGATTTTGGATTTTTCAAACAAACATGAACTATTAGTATAAATGTACAAGAATTTATCAAAATCTGACATATCAAGAACCAGACCACTGGTTGATTTCACATGGTCTGACCTGAGGTTAGTGGTGATTGGTTAGTGGGACCTCAAGTAGCCAACTTGTAAACAAATTTATGGTACAGGTGTACACAAGCTTCCTGGAAAATACCCTACCTCATGTTTTATAAGACACTCTACAGACAATTCGTCAATAAGCTCACTTCTTGCACAACGGTACTTCAGCTCACTTCAGACATGCGGTTGATGGGTACTTGGATCAAATGTTTCCTGACTGATGGGAAGGTAGAAGTGACCCAATTGGTTGACCTCCATGCTCACCTAGTTGAACCCTATATATTTGTAATTATGAGGCTATTTAAAATCATTGGTGCATTTATCTCTGGTGCCTGATATGGACCCCTTGGGAATTGAATTGTGGCAGGATGTGAGGAAATACACAACTGAACTCCTCCCAAACAGGCCATGAAGGCTGACCAGCCGCCATGTCATCCTCAGCCCACAGGCGTCATTGGATGCGGATATGGAGGGGCACGTGGTCAGCACACCGCTCTACTGGCCGTATGTCAGTTTCCGAGACCGGAGTCGCTACTTCTCAATCAAGTAGCACCTCAGTTTGCCTCACAAGGGCTGAGTGCACCCCGCTTGCCAAAAGCGCTCAGCACACAAGATGGTCACCCATCCAACTGCTAGCCCAGCCCGACAACACTTAACTCCCACGATCTGACGGGAACCGGTGTTACCACTGCGGCAAGGCCGTTGGCGAGGAAATACACAATACTTTTGAAATTTGGGGTGATGTTCATAGGGCTTTGAAGACATTGATGTGAGGCCTGTATTCAAACAGGAAGAGGACATTTTGTAAAGGCACCTAGATCCAGGAAGAAAAACATTTCAGTGAATATCACTGTTTTGAAAGACATGCCTCAAAAATCAAGCATTTACAGACAGACATTGTAATGAATGTTTTCTGTTACACATGGGGGAATACATACCTGAAATTATACCTGTTTTTGAAAACACCAACTACTTATAGCTTGGGTACTATCAAAACAAAGGCAACTAGAAATTTATTTGTCACAGGCGTGATGCTAACTGAGGCCAAATCACTGTACACATAGATCTCAACAAAGCAGCTGCACAGTCTGACAGGCTGCTATTCCTGAAACTTGTCTTTTGCAGTGGTATCATCATCTTACATCATCAGAAGTTAACCTATCTTGGCTGCGTTCACTCATGTTAGGCTGGTCCATACACAACAATCTATCCCCACAGGGAAAAAGATATCTGAGCTCGTAATAAACAATTGCACATCTCAAATTCCGTGCATCGTTTCAATCTACTGCTGACCTGCCATCTATCAATAGGAAAGAAATTCCAGTCGCAAGCGAGTAATATGTCATGATGTTCTAATTCAAGTTACTAACTTGTAATTGCATTGATAGCTGCAACAAGCATAAAAGTTCATAATGAGAGGGGACCTCCATGGTATATAGTCACTGCAAAGAAACTTCTAAAGAAGCAGAAGATGTAAAACAAAGCTTAGGGTTATAGACAGAGAGATGCTGAATGAAACACGTTAGGCTGTCAAGAGAGCAATGCATGATGCTTTCAGTGACTATCGTAGCAGAGTATTCTCAAACAATATTTGACAAAACACAAAAATATTCTGGTTGTTTGTAATGGCTGTTAATGGCACCAAAGTTAGTGATCTGTCCCTAGCGAACGAAACAGGAACTGAAATTGAGGGTAGCAAACCAAAACTGAAATGCTTAACTCCATTTTCAAATGTTCCTTTACAAAGGAAAACCCAGAAGGATTGCCTCAGTTTAATCCTTGTGCTACTGAAAATATAAATGAATTAAGCTTTAGTGTCAGTAGTGTTGAGGCCGGCCGCGGTGCTCTCGCGGTTCTAGGCGCGCAGTCCGGGACCGTGCGACTGCTACGGTTGCAGGTTCGAATCCTGCCTCGGGCATGGATGTGTGTGATGTCCTTAGGTTAGTTAGGTTTAAGTAGTTCTAAGTTCTAGGCGACTGATGACCACAGCAGTTGAGTCCCATAGTGCTCAGAGCCATTTGAATCAGTAGTGTTGAGAAACAGCTGAAATCGTTAAAATGATCAAATCTTCAGGGCCAGATGGAATTCCTGTCAGATTCTGTACTGAATTTGCAGCTAAGTTAATCCCTCTTCTAACTATAATCTATCAAAGATACCTCAAACAAAAAGCTGTGCCCAATTCTGAAAAAAGCACAGGTCACACCTGTCTACAAGAAGGGTGGTAGAAGTGATCCACAAAACTATCGTGGTGCTGATTTGTTGTAGAACCTTACATCAGGGCCGCACAAACACCGAAAACCGCACGCGTGCAAAGCGAGGTGCAGCGAGTGCCTGCACAGTGCATCGGTTCAACTCGGCATACTTCGCTTCAACTCGGCTTGCTAGGTGAGGCCGACGCTGTGCGCTGCCAGACTGCTTAGTCAACATTGGAATACGTAAGCGCAAGACAATTACTGGAATAATGGAACCATCTGCTCCAAAAAAAAGGGAAAACTGCTGAAAGTCAATTTAAACCGGAATGGGAACTCTCCTACTTTTTTGTGCGTTGTGACGATAAAACAAAATGTCTAATCTGCGGTACACTAATTACGTGTGTCAGAAAATCGTCTATTGAAAGGCACTACAGCAAACTGCATTTAGAAAAGTATAGTGATATAACAGGGGATGCCAGAGAGGAAGAATTACGGAACTTGCAAACTCTTGCAGAAGAGAATTCTGTATCTACAAACGAGGTTTGTTGCAAGTACTTTAACATGTATATTTTGGTTAAAGGTCATGCAAAACGAAATAACATTTGTTTAGATTCCTTAGTTTTCGTTTTCACATAAATTATTTCTAACATATCTTTTTTTTCTCTGCTTTAGGGTGAAGAAGATGAGGGGTGTTGCGAAAGGACTCTCAGAGCTAGTTACAAAGTTGCTCTACGTTTAGCAAGAGCTGGGAGGCCATTTATGGACGGGCCATTAATAAAAAACATTATGTTTGACGTAGTAGAGACAATGAATCCCACATTCGCTCCTGCGTACAGCAGAATACCACTTTCCAGAATGACAATACATCGGAGAATCAACGACATTGCTGAGAATTTGCATGAACAATTGGCAGCCAAAATTGAAAACTTCGTAGCGTACTCCATCGCACTTGATTAGTCCACGGATATTAATGACATGGCTCAGTTCGCAATATTTTTACGTGGCGTGGACGACGACCTATATGTAACGATAGAACTCCTGGGTATGATTTCGTTGAAGGACACTGTTACAGGGGTGGATATTTTAGCAGCTGTTGAAATGGCAGCTGAAGGAATAGGACTCCCTTGGGAAAAGTTGTTTTCCGTAACCACAGACGGGGCACCAGCAATGTGCGGTAAAGCAAAAGGGTTTATTGGCCTACTGCGGAAAAACTTAACATGCCGAATTTACCTTCCGTTCATTGTTTTGCACACCAAGAGGCTCTTTGTGCGAAAGTTTTCGGTCTTCAAGATGTGATGAAGGTAGTGGTGCGTATCGTGAACTACATTCGTTCTCATGGACTCACTCATCGTCAATTCAAAGAATTTTTGATTTCCTTTGAAGAGGAGTATCCATATATTCCCTACCACGCTGAGGTGCGCTGGCTGAGCAAAGGGAAAGTGATTTCCCGAATTTTTCGACTACGCCACACTGTGGCTCAGTTTTTGGAGAGCAAAGGACGTCCGGAGCCACTTTTTCTATGACCCTGAATGGGTAGCTGATTAAGAATTTTTAGCAGACATTATGGCTCTCCTAAATGATTTAAGTCTGAAACTCAAAAAAGAAAACAATCTCATCAACAATATGATCAGCAAAATAAACGCTTTCCAGTATAAACTGAAGCTCCTCAAAAACAACCTTTCAGAGAAAAATACGCAACACTTTCCTGAACTAGGTAAGCGAGATATAAATTGTACTTTTATTAAAACAGCCTGATTTTTATAACCGCTCTAATCAAAACGGTACTATGTTTTTGTTTGACAGCATCTGTGCAGGAAGGAGCACACTTCGAAAAATACGTCGAGGTGCTACAATCCCTTGAAAATGCGTTTACCGAACGATTCCAGGTAATGTGCCGGTATATGACATACAGCTACATATAGGAGATTGCGTTACATATGCAAGTGTAACATTACATTAAAACCAATAGTACACATCACATGTTTATTAAAATCTATCGCATTTTAGTACTTCGAAACAACGGCTTACATTACTTTCATTTATTAACATTGGCTTTGTTATTGTTTCAGGAAATTACCTACCTGCAGCCAATTCTCGATGTTTTTGTGAAACCTTTTTCGATGGATATTGAAAAGTGTGCCTTCAGATTTACATTTCGAACTAATTGATTTGCAAAGCGATGTTCACCGAAAAGATGTGTTTTACAATACAAAAGGTTTGCTCCAATTCCACCAGAATTTGCCGAAGGAAGAATTTCCCAAGTTACACAGAGAAGCAGCGAAGATTATTTCTATGTTTGATTCCACTTGTGTATGTGAAAGGTATTTTTCTGTTTTGTCTTGCACAAAAACTAGATTGTGTGCGAGTATTTCTAATAGTAATTTAAAAAATTCTCTCAGAATTGCTGTCAGCCAATCTCTTGTTCCAGATCTTAGTAGCATAACTGCAAATAAAATAAAGAGCACATAGGAAGATACATTTGTGTTGAAACCAAATTTAAAATTGTTACCATTACAGTTATTATATAAATCTCTTTTGTACCGGTACACCAAACTAAGCTCTCCACCTAGTGTACATTAGCATTTGGCAATGACGAAGACAACAGGGTAAAAGCTTTGAAACAGGTCGAGACAGGCGGCGCGAGCGACACAAGCTAAGGAAGTGAGAGGCAGCGCTGTTGCCCAAAGCCGAGGAGTGGGGGGTCTGTTCTGTTCTGTGGTCTGCACCGTCGTCAACATAGCGCAGCCGTCTTCTGCACTCTGCACTGTGCGATGCACCGGTGCATGCACCTTGTGCGGCCCTGCCTTAGATCATATTCGGAGCTCAAACATAATCAGTTATCTTGAACAGAATGATCTCAATGCCATCTAGCATAGGTTCCAAAAACATCAATCGTGTGAAACCCAACTCGCTCTTTTCTTGTATGGCATACTGAAAGCTTGTGATCAAGGCAGTGAGGAAGATGCAGTATTTCCTGATTCCTAAAAGCATTTGACTCAGTACCACACCTATGCTTATTGTCAAACACATGATCATAAGGGGTGTCAAGCAAAATTTGTGACTGGATTGAGGGCTTCTTGGTAGGGAGGGTGTGGCATGTTATCTTAGATGGAGAGTCATCATCAGATGTAGAAGTAACTTCATGTGTGCCCCTGGGAAGTGTGTTAGGATCCTTGCTGTTCATGCTGTATATTAGTGACCTCGCAGACGGTATTAATAATAGCCTCAGACTATTTGCAGATGATGCAGTTGTCTGTAATGAAATACTGTCTGAGAAAAGCTGCTTAAATATTCAGTCAAATCTTAATAAGATATCAAACTAGAGAAAACACTGGCAATTTGCTTTAAATGTTTAGGAATGTAAATTTGTGCACTTCACAAAATGAAAAAACTTAGTATCGTATGACTATATGTCAGGGAGCTGCTGTAGGAACAGCCAACTCATACAAATACCTGGGTGTAACACTGCATAGGGATATGTAATGAGATGACGACATAGGCCCAGTTGTAGGTAAAACAGGTGATAGACTTTGGTTTACTGGTAGAATACTGGGGAAGTGCAGTCAGTCTACAAAGGAGATTGGTTATGAATCACTCACGTGAACTCTTCTAGAATATTGCTCGTGTATGCCAGATCCATACTAAATGGGACTAACAGGGGATATTGAATATTTGCAGAGAAGGGTAGCATGAGTGGTCACAGGTTAGTATGATCCATGGAAGAATGTCACAGAGATACTGAAGAAACTGAACTGGAAGACTCTTGAAGACAGATGTAAATTATCCTGAGAAAGTCTATTGACAAAGTTTCAGGAACCAGCATTAAATGATGGTTCTAGGAATATACTACAATCCCTATGTATTGTTCACGTATGGAATGTGAGGCTAAGTTTAGAATAACTACTGCAGGCACAGAGGTATCAAAAGAGTCATTTCTCCCAAGCCCTACACTTGAATGGAATAGGGAGAAACCCTAATGTAGATGTAATGTAGAGATTTCTTCAGTAGCCTATGTTGCAACTTCTATTGAGGAAAAAAGTGTCGGGGGTGAAATCAAATGATGTAAATGATCAGGAGAGTGGTTTCTTGAGTGACAGCAGTTTTCACAGATTATTTATAGAGTTACAGGATGAACCCAATAATGAACGACAAATACATAATATATCATTTGTCACAAGTTACAGGTAATGTTTTTTTTTTACATTTTAGATGTTTTCAAGTGCCATATATTCTAGTAAATAATAGAGGATCAATGAGGTATATTCTGCTTTGTTTCTGAGTACCAGCACAGTATCTGGAAATCTTCATTTCCCAGCCTGAAGTCTACCAGCAATCTGTTACTGACTTTCAAAATAAGAAGCATCTGCTTTCTTATCCTAGAGTACAGCAGTATACTTTGTAGTTTCTTAATTTCTGTTTTTGCGATGTATTGCAATGGCTGCACGAAGAGTTCACATTTGAGTAATCTTGTAACTGTGACATAAAGTCTCGCAGGAAGCATGTGGCCATATTGCAAATCAACAGGTCTACAATGAAGTGATGAAAGTCATGGAATACCTTCAAATATTGTGTCGGACTTCCTTTCGCATTGTGTACCACAGCAGCTCAATGTGGTATGGACTCAACAAATCGTTGGAAGTCTCCTGCAGAAATATTGAGCCATGCTGCCTCCATAGCTGAGATTAGGTGTTTATACTGTTATAATTGCTGGCTGGTCTTCCAATTCAAATTATTCTTTACTAGGTTCTCTTCGTTCTGTTGCTCAAACAATTTCATATGGATGGTATTAATATTTAAGCAAATAAATCTATTTTTTATAAACCAAATTTATTCAGCCAGAAACATAAAAACTGAAATTAAATTCATAATTCATAATTGCGAAAGTGTTGCATGAGTCATTTTAGTGCACGAGTTCACCTCTCACTTATGTCCCATAAATGTTCAATGGGGTTCATGTTGAGCGATCTGGGTGTCCAAACAATTTTCTCATACTGACCAGTATGTTCTTCAAACCATTCACGAACAATTGTACCTGGTGGCATGGCACATTGTCATCCATAATTTCATCATTGTTTGGGAACATGACATCCATGAATGGCTGCTAATAGTCTCCAAGTACCTGAACATAACCATTTCCAGGCAATGATCAGTTCAGTTGGACCAGAGGACTCAGTCCTTTCCATATAAACACATACCACACCATTATGGAGCCAACACCAGCTTCCACAGTGCCTTGTTGACAGCCTTTGTCCACAGGTTTGTGGGGTCTGTGCCACACTCGAACCCTACCACAGCTCTCAACAACTGAAACTGGGCTCATCTGACCACGAAATGGTCTTTCCTTCCTCTAGGGTCTAAGCTATCAGTCATGAGTCCAGGAGAGGTTCTGCTGGCAATGTCGTGCTGTTAGTAAGGGCACTTATCAGTTGTCTGGTGCCATAGCTCATTAGCGGCAAATTTGGCCACACTGTCCTAATGGATATGTTCGCCTTACATCCACACTGATTGCTGTGATTATTTCATGTAGTGTTGCTTGTCGGCCAGTATGTTGTCTGTGGTGCGAGGTAATGGCTGAAATCTGGTATTCTAGGCACAGTCTTGACACTGTGGATCTAATAATACTGAAATCCCTAACGATTTCCGAAATGGAATGTCTCGTGCGTCTAGCTCCAACTACCATTCCGCATTCAAAGCCTGTTAATCCCTGTCATGCAGCCATAAGACAATGGAAGCCAGCAGCTGATAAACCAGTGACTTTATTTGATGCATTTCTGGTAGAACCAGTATCATGATTGTGCAGTGCTCCTGTTGATTCAAGTGATCTCACACAAAGGAAACCCAATATCTGAAACAGAAAAGTTACTTAAATTTTATAATACATGAACAAACAAACAGTATTCTGTTCACAAAGATCATCAATGGATTGAGTCTTTAATTAAAATGTGTTCAACGGTGAGGCGACTTAAATGAGAAAACATATTTATGTAATTCTTTGGTAATTACAATGAAAACAAGGATCAAAGAATAAAGCACACTACTGCTGTACTGTTGCTAAACATACAATGCCAAAACTATTGTAAAGGCTTTTTGTAAAGAGGATGATCCTTCATGAGTGCACTTTCACAGTTCACTATATGGGCTGAGCAACACGGCATTACCAATCACTATGATATAAACAATGCCAGTGTACTCCAGCAAAATCTGTTCCCTTCGTTATAGCTGTTTATTTTGTGAAAATTTACATATATGCCATATAATAAGTAATGTATGATGCCTGATCTGTGTAGTACAACCACCATTTCTATGACCACACTGATCTCTACCCCCAAACTGAACGAACAATAACAATGATCTTCCATGTCCCCAACTAGCGAATTTGTACAAAGAATGCTGTGGGTGATACTGAATCTTCTGTCAGTTCGCTATAAGTTCTAAAACACCAAATGGAAACTAAGCAAAGAAAATGACCAGTAATCAAACAAGAAACTCCTTGGCATTAATGCATATGAAACCAAAGAGCGCTTTGAGTTCCACGTCAGTCCAACATATTTATGCTCACAACGCCAAACGTCACAGATATGAAACTTGTTGGGGCTAATGCACATGGATGATTTTTGTCACAGAAGCTGTTTCATCACTCTTGGCAAGTCTGTGGATATAAACGCAGAAGTGTGCATCTGCCGAGGTGACAACTGGTTGGCACTTTTAGAGTGAGAGTTTCACTCTGTACCAGAGTCTGTGCTGATATGAAACTTCCTGGCAGATCGGAACAGTGTACCGGACCGAGACTCGAACTCGGGACCTTTGCCTTCCGTGGGCAAGTACTCTACCATCTGAGCTACCCAAGCACGACTCACAACCCATCCTCACAGTTTCAATTCTGGCAGTACCTTGTCTCCTACTTCACAGAAACTTTTCTGCAAACATTGCAGAACTAGCACTCCTGGAAGAAAGGATATTGTGGAGACATGGCTTAGCCACAGCCTGGGAGATGTTTCCAGAATGAGATTTTCACTCTGCAGCGGAGTGTGTGCTGATATGAAACTTCCTGCCAGATTAAAACTGTGTGCTGGACCGTGACTCGAACTTGGGACCTTTGCCTTTTGCGGGCAAGTGCTCTACCATCTGAGCTACCCAAGCACGACTCACGACCTGTCCTCACAGCTTCAATTCTGCCAGTACCTCGTCTCCTACCTTCCAAATTTCACAGAAGCTGTGAGGACTGGTTGTGAGTCGTGCTTGGGTAGCTCGGATGGTAGAGCACTTGCCCGCATAAGTCAAGGTCCCGAGTTCGAGTCTCGGTCCGGCACACAGTTTCAATGTGCCAGGAAGTTTCATATCAGTGCACACTCTGCTGCAGAGTGAAAATGTCATTCTGGAAACATCCCCCAGGCTGTGGCTAAGCCATGTTTCCGCAATATCCTTTCTTCCAGCAAGAGTGCTAGTTCTGCAGAAGAGCTTCTGTGAAGTTTCGAAGGTAGGAGACGAGGTACTTGCAGAATTGAAGCTGTGAGGACGAGTCGTGAGTAATGCTTGGGTAGCTCAGATGGTAGAGCACTTGCCCGCATAAGTCAAGGTCCCGAGTTCGAGTCTCGGTCCGGCACACAGTTTCAATGTGCCAGGAAGTTTCATATCAGTGCACACTCTGCTGCAGAGTGAAAATGTCATTCTGGAAACATCCCCCAGGCTGTGGTTAAGCCATGTCTCCGCAATATCCTTTCTTCCAGGAGTGCTAGTTCTGCAAGGTCCGCAGAAAAGCTTCTGTGAAGTTTGGAAGCGGTTGGCATGTTTGTTTGCCGACTCCCAACCAAGCCTGCAACAAAACTGTCACTGTGCCGCTCGGTTTCGATAGCCATGTGCGCACTGGTGACAGTACAGTCACTCTCCGAGGATTTTCTGCTCCCCTTTTGCTTTTCGACTCCCGTCACGGTGACACGCAAGCATTGCAACAACGTCTTCGCTTAACATGACTGTGATGAAGACAATATCGTTAATGATATTCCTATAGATGAAGTAGAAAAAAAGATCCACACTTACTGACAAAAATCTGAAGGATGGCAAGAAATCAGTTGAATGATATTTTCACGTGCTCACAACAACTTCTGTACCGCTGGAACAGGCACTGTCATGATCATATTTTTGTTTGTTAATGCAGGTATTATTCGAAGAAATTCGTTAAAAATTTCAACACTCGTTCGAAAATATTGAAAAAAATTTCTTTAGATGTTGTCGAACTTTATGAAGTTCTCTGTAAAACTTTCAACTGTCTAATGTGCCATCCCAAAGTGGGTCTATCCACTGTTGATTTTTATGATTTTTTTCTCTTTTAAGTTTCACGAGTTCGCAATTAATGAATGATTTTCTCTTCAAAATATGTATCGACAAATGACACTTGTATTTGAAAAAATGTTTACAGACTTCGATCTACTGTTAGCGCACTCCATTTTCACGAAAACTTTTTTTGTCACAGTGACAAAAATCACCCGTCCACAGTAGCCTTTACCATTTAACAGGTGACAACTGAAACGACACTAGCACTACAATTCTGAGTGTCGGGAGATAGGAAGTCAACTAGCCGCTTTTCCTTAGGGTCTGACTACATTTACAGTGAAATTTTGCACATGCATACCCCAAACACGCAAAGGCCTTCCAACCTGCCTGACGAAAGACCCCACCCTACAGGCTCACTGTCATACAACCAGAGACACTGAATGTTTGCACATGCGTCATCTAACCGTCGCCTTCGGAGATCAGTTAGTGTTTCCATATGCACAGGCGGGGGGGGGACGGGACGTATACTGCCCTGAGAGTTGCCCCTTGTCCCTATTTTTCCGGGACAGTCCCGATTTTCACGGTTTTGTCCAGCACCCAGACGGCATATCTGTTTCGTCCCGACTCGGCTAACTTGTTTGTCTTATGCTGACATACGAAACTCTCACTCGGCTCAAGTTTGCCATCCCGCGCCCGTCACACGCACCTCACTCGTGGCTTGTATCCCACTCACTTCCCCCTCCCCAGCCCACGCATTCCGTGCATGGGCAGTCGTGGCCAGTTTGGACGAGAGAACACATAGACATGCGTATGTTTGGAAAATTTACAGCTGTGTTAGGGGCCTATATTCACATTATATGATCTGATAATTATTTGTGGTGAATACCTCAAAACTACAAGTAATTTATACTTTCACAAATAATAGCAGTCATTTCATAATATCGTGTGTGTGATCAGTGTTGTCTGACAGCTCGCGTGCTTTCGGAGCTTCTTCAAGCAAATACGTTAACCCTTTCCACTCCGCCGTCGAGTGGTGCTCGCTCGACATTACAGATTTTGTTTTCCGCTCCGATGTCGAGCCTCATTCGACACGATTATTCGTGGCTCTAATATGCTTCATTTAGATTCTGACTGAACTCGACATCAATGCTACATAGTGGTGCCATGTATATAAAGAAAGGAAAGGAGGTACTTCATTTTTGGGTAGTTCAGTTCAATGTATTTAAGAATTATTTTAATCCCATACAATGTACAGTACAGAATTGGATGAACCACGCACTAACCTTGTGCTACACATACAAACTAATAACTCGAAAATAAAAATAGATGTCACTTTAGGGCAAACTCTAAACAGAACTTTGATATGTTAGCTACATTTCAAAGCCAATAATGGATGATATAAAGTAAACTAGTAGTAACATGAAAATTCCCCGTAAGCACATGCAATGGCTTACTTTACTTCAAAGTTGAACCATAAATATAACGAATTACGAAAAGATTATCAAGTACATTATCAAGCTAACATATATGACTATGAGATGTTTAAGGTTTCAGTCTTTTTATATTGAATAGATTTCTTGAAAACGGGTGAGAAGTATTTCTGAGAGGCCGTCACTTTTGCGCTAGCGAAGTTCCTATTGTAAAAATATCAAACCAAGAAAAGTTTTTACTGTCATGTTTCTGTAAATATTTTTGACTGAAAGCGCATTTTTTGTTTTAATATGCACCCTAATTGTTGGTCAATGGCTTCATTGTTTCCACAAGGAGATCCGCGCAATTCGCTGTGGCGCGCTGCCGCCCAGGGAGCGGCGATTTAAATAAGAGCGCGCGATGCCTCCCTGTGTCTGCTTTACGTAGTGCAACTTCTCAGTTCCTTTCAATATTGCGCACCTTGCATTAAAAAAAAAAATACTATGTAATTAGCATTTACACGTAGGTAATACAATAACAAATCTTTCTCATCGAATGCGACACTCGGAATTGATGAGTTAATTTATTTAGCTTAGTTTTATTATTTTTGATTAAGTATGGTTTTAGGAATTGGGTTGCCAGGATTTCTGTATAAATATTTATGTGCATATTTATTTATTTTTGTATCTTTTTTAATTTTATTTTATGGGTGTCTGGATGACACCATGATGGCATGATTTGGCACAGAATAGCGTGATGTTTTTCTCTCTTTTCAGAAAACAGTTTGCCACAATGAGTGATCCTGGAAATGACAATAATTATGGTAACCAAGATGGAGTAATTGCAAAATTACCTGAGAGTACTCCCCCTCCAAAAAAGGCAAAGCGTTTATACAAATTTCGTAATGAATGGTTACAAATTCATGGTTAGACAAAGACAGTTCAAATTTTTACGCACAATGCAAAATTTGCGATAAGGATTTTTCCATATCTCACGGCGGATTGAGCGACGTTAAACATAGCGCAAATGGAAATGAACATTAAAAGGAACAGCTTTCGAGAAACACATCGAACTTAATGACAACTTCTTTTTCGAAATGTAATTCAGCAGAAACTAATACAATAACCCTGGCTGAATTAACAGGAACATATCATTATGTTAAACATAATATTTGATACTCATCCACAGGCAGTGCCATGATATTGCTTTCTTCTATATATTACCCAGTACAGGTATTGAAAAAAAAAAAAAGTCCTGTGGCAGAACTAAATCTGAAAGTTTAGTCAAAGATGTACTTGGCACCAAAGCTGAAGAAATTTCAATGACAGCTTGTCGTGATGGATATCCTAAAAAATTTACTTCAGTATCGCTACAGATACATCTAACAAAGGAAACAGAAAAATGTATCCCATTTGTATTCAGTATTTCTCCCATGAAGATGGATGTCAGACAAAAGTATTGGGTTTTTTTGAGTGTCCATTTGAAATGGCTGATGCTATAAGCAATGCTATTGTAGCCATGCTTTCAAAGTTTGATTTGGATATCGCATGTGTCTCAGCTTTCAGTGCAGATAATACGACCGCCAATTTTGGAAAAAATAGATCTGCGTTTACACTCCTGAAGGATAAAAATCCAAATGTATTTAAAGCCGGATGCCTGGTTCATGTTTTCAATAATACATTCACAGGCGCTATGTACCAACTGGAACTCGATGTGGAATCTGTGATTTTCAAAATTTACAATCATTTCTCAATTTCCATCTTAAGAAGGGAACATTGAAGAAGTTTGTAGCCTTTGCGGAATTGAAATGGATGGAGCTAAATAAACATTTGACTACAAGGTGGCTTTCTTTGGATACTGCTATACAAAAGAGTTTTGAAGTTTACCCAGCAATAATTTTCTAATTCAGTCGATTGGTAATTAGTGTTCCACAGCCATTTAGACATTGTTATTCATTACAACAGATGATGAAAGCTACTTGGAATCGCGTATTTAGTAAGACGTCTTTAAACTTACATTAGCCGGTCGCTGTGGCCGAGCGGTTCTACGCGGTTCAGTCCGGAACCGCGCTGCTGCTACGGTCGCAGTTTCGAATCCTGTCTTGGGCATAGATTTGTGTGATGTCCTTAGGTTAGTTAGGTTTAAGTAGTACTAAGACTAGGGGACTGATGACCTCAGATGTTAAGTCACATAGTGCTTAGAGCCATTTGAAGGGTACTTACATTTTTGTGCCAATTTGTGCAGAATGTTTGTAAAAACTAGCTTGGGCGCGACAACCACTTTGTCCCAATTATATAGAATTTTGGAAAATGAGGTAGAATATCTGCAGACAAGAATTGCTGAAAATTTTTTTGGGAGGCATTTACATATTGCACATATTGATGAGAAAGCTTATGAAGCATTTGTATTAGACTTTAAATTATGTTAGCAAAATGCAATTGCTTATCTGCAAATCCACTTTGAATTTAATTAATCAAATTCATTAAATACTGGAACTTTTATGTAATAATAGTAATAATAAAATAATACATAAATATAAACGCGTTTTTATTTGTTTTCCTACACTCAATGATCCACAAACCCGCCGCCGTGCCTTCGAGCGATTGTCCAGATTTATGTAACCTTAAATATGGCAACTGTGACTGCCCTGCTTTTGAGAAAGGCATCCAATAGTCCAATTAAGTAGTTCTTGCGACATTATTATGCTTATGGAGATTTTAGTTCAAGAGATTATAGAATCATTAACGTTGTCAGTGTCAAGAACACTAGTAGAATAATTGAAATCAGTTTTGAATGAGATTCTTTAGAAATCCTCTATACAAAAGAGAGACACATCCAAGATGGCATTCCACTTCATGTTAAGTTATAAGTAACTCTGAGAAATCTGGTTACTAGAGACTTTCTTATTATCAATAACAATCTAAAATGCGTGTATTATATAATACTGCTTTACTGAATTTATCTTGTAGTTTTAGGTATTATATCATAAAATTCTTTAAATACTGCATAAAGTCAGAACTCGGGTTACATTCAATATCAGTCTGTAACCACAACCAAAATTTTGAGGAGGGGATGCTATTGCAATTGAGCCCTTCTAATTAATGTTTTTATTGTTATATTGTCGAAAGGTTGCCAGAACCTATTGACAAGACGACTAACTGCAGATGTCATGCCAAACGTGCACAGAAAGTTTGTGTTGATAAATTAACAGGAACACTTAATAAATAAGTCGCTTTATTTGGCGTTACATGAATCATCAACTTCGACAGTTAATCATTCTGACCAGTGGACGCATTGGGCGCCAGCAGCGTAAATGAGACTGAGAGTCGCAACTGTAGGTCTAAATGTTATGTGTGGTTTCCCTTCGATCTCCAAACGAAGAGTGTGGTTCCCAGATCGTATTCGACTTACTAACAGCAACCTTTACATGAAATTATTGTACTATCGCTTACATGCAAGCTGTTATAAAAAAATGAGCTTATTCGAATTAAAAATTTTTCACTTACTGCTTACTTTTGTTTCGAACGGTTCTCGTGGATCAGTAGCCAGTATTTCCTTTTTTCTGTGATAAAAGTTAAATCGCGGCCAGTTTTCAGATAACACTTCTCCATGTGTATCAAATCTTTGGTAGAGAGGTGAAGGTCGTATTTTTTCTGGCATTTTTTCTCTCTTTTGCTCCCAAGAAGTCTCCTCTAATTCAGGCCACTTGAAATCATCTCGATATGTTGTTTCGCCTTTCGCTGCTGCCTTCATTATAACAAGATTATGCTAAGACAACGTCTAACTCTCCTGTCTGAACAAATAATTTGTTAGAATTATATTAAAGATCTCTCCAAAGAATGTCGACTTAATTCAATGTCTTTATGAACAGAGTAAGAACTTAGAGTAGAAATATCTCTGGAATGAGTGTAGAGTAGAAATATCTCAAGTATCAGCGTTCAGATACCTTATAGTGTGCTTCAAAATGTTCAGCTGATCTTTTGTTTCCAGTTTAAAATGGCTCTGAGCACTATGGGACTCAACTGCAGAGGTCATTAGTCCCCTAGAACTTAGAACCTAACTAACCTAAGGACATCACAAACATCCATGCCCGAGGCAGGATTCGAACCTGCGACCGTAGCGGTCTTGCGGTTCCAGACTGCAGCGCCTTTAACCGCACAGCCACTTCGGCCGGCTGTTTCCAGTTTATGTACTACGTTTCGACGACTGACCCTGTCGCTTACTTCAGGTTTTGCGAGTTGTACTATTTATGTACTCGCTGCTTGGATTGTAAGTTTTGTGACTAGACTAAACTATGTTACAGTCTAATACGGTACAGTCACAGCACTCACAGTGAAAATTATCGTTTGGCAGCTAAAGCGATACTAGCACCAGAAGCGGCGAGAAAGCGGATAATCACATACGTCATAAGGAGAATATTGGTTTTTAATTATTTTCTACTTCATTAACGAAATAGTTCTTGTATTTTCGCGTTCCATGTGTTAGTAAATTTCCAAGAGACATGAATTATCGTGAAACAGATGTTGTTGTTGTTGTTGTGGTCTTCAGTCCTGAGACTGGTTTGATGCAGCTCTCCATGCTACTCTATCCTGTGCAATCTTCTTCATCTCCCAGTACCTACTGCAGCCTACATCCTTCTGAATCTGCTTAGTGTATTCATCTCTTGGTCTCCCTCTACGATTTTTACCCTCCACGCTGCCCTCCAATGCTAAATTTGTGATCCCTTGATGCCTCAAAACATGTCCTACCAACCGATCCCTTCTTCTAGTCAAGTTGTGCCACAAACTTCTCTTCTCCCCAATCCTATTCAATACCTCCTCATTAGTTACGTGATCTACCCACCTTATCTTCAGCATTCTTCTGTAGCACCACATTTCGAAAGCTTCTATTCTCATCTTGTCCAAACTAGTTATCGTCCACGTTTCACTTCCATACATGGCTACACTCCATACAAATACTTTCAGAAACGACTTCCTCACACTTAAATCTATACTCGATGTTAACAAATTTCTCTTCTTCAGAAACGATTTCCTTGCCATTGCCAGTCTACATTTTATATCCTCTCTACTTCGACCATCATCAGTTATTTTACTCCCTAAATAGCAAAACTCCTTTACTACTTTAAGTGTCTCATTTCCTAATCTAATTCCCTCAGCATCACCCGATTTAATTTGACTACATTCTATTATCCTCGTTTTGCTTTTGTTGATGTTCATCTTATATCCTCCTTTAAAGACACTGTCCATTCCGTTCAACTGCTCTTCCACGTCCTTTGCTGTCTCTGACAGAATTACAATGTCATCGGCAAACCTCAAAGTTTTTACTTCTTCTCCATGAATTTTAATACCTACTCCGAATTTTTCTTTTGTTTCCTTTACTGCTTGCTCAATATACAGATTGAATAACATCGGGGAGAGGCTACAACCCTGTCTCGCTCCTTTCCCAACCACTGCTTCCCTTTCATGTCCCTCGACTCTTATACCTGCCATCTGGTTTCTGTACAAATTGTAAATAGCCTTTCGCTCCCTGTATTTTACCCCTGCCACCTTCAGAATTTGAAAGAGAGTATTCCGATGAACATTGTCAAAAGCTTTCTCTAAGTCTGCAAATGCTAGAAACGTAGGTTTGCCTTTTCTTAATCTTTCTTCTAAGATAAGTCGTAAGGTTAGTATTGCCTCACGTGTTCCAACATTTCTACGGAATCCAAACTGATCTTCCCTGAGGTCCGCTTCTACCAGTTTTCCCATTCGTCTGTAAAGAATTCGAGTTAGTATTTTGCAGCTGTGACTTATTAAACTGATAGTTCGGTAATTTTCACATCTGTCAACACCTGCTTTCTTTGGGATTGGAATTATTATATTCTTCTTGAAGTCTGTAAACAGATGAAGTCTGTAAAAAGATGTAAAAAGAGCTAAATCATATTGGCTCAACGACAAAGGCTGCAGCATATTCAAGAAGAAATGCTTTCGAATGTGTCTATATCTGCAGCTTTCTCCAATGAACACAAGAGAATATAAATACTTATTTCAGGCCTGAGAGGCATATATGTCTGTTGTTTCCTGTTGTTATTATCACAGACATTTTCCTGGACACCTAAAAAAAAATTTTACGGGGTCTAATGATTCGCCCATTCATACACTTCACTCGACTATAGAATACATAAATATATTTTGAAATATAATTACCTTTGCTTCAAAAGCGAATGTGTTGAAGGTTTTTGCTGTTCATGGCTCAGATTTAGCAACAATATTGTGGAGTTGCCTCCTTCTGTGTCGAGAAACAGTTTTATTGCTTTTGACGATTTGCTGTCACGACTGTGTAGTTATCCCTTAAAACACAGGTGCAGTGGCGTATTTGGTACGTTAAGTAATGTTTGTACTATATTCCATATAGGTTTCCTAAGCCCCACATTCCCTTGTTTGGCTGAAAGTGTAGCAAACATACCTCCACTTTGTTCAGTAGATAAACGAGGTCATTCCACAAAACGACAGGTCTTTTGGTGTTTCCTAGCAATTTTTTGTTATGAAAAGAAAACGAAATTATTTACTAATTAACTGTACATTACAAGAAAATCATAAATAAACTGTCATGTGACGAAGCGCTCCTACCCCTCAGAGTTCTTATGAAACCAAAGAATAACGAATGAGGTGTTATTTTTTAGTGATTGGCCATTTTTATGGCACCAAATACACTCCCTATTGTAAAGAATTTGTTACAAATCGATATCATCGATGGTATTCGTACCCCAACGGTATTATGTTAAGGAGTGTCCCTTGCTGGCTGTTTGGGGCACTGCCGTTGTTGTGGGTAACAAAAAACGAGACGAAATATCGCGACTGTTATGTTAGACTGTGCATTTGTTTGTCTCTGTCCCGGCGCTCACAACACCTGTGCTCTGCCTTTTGATTCTCTTTTGTTTTTCAGAGTCTGCATGTTAGAAGTTATGCCTAGCCCAGAGACTGATGCCACAGCGACACTGGAAAACTTGAACCTATCTCGGTAGACGCCCGTTCTGTGACCTGGAAGGAGAGTGGGAACACGAGTCTGATTGATTATCAAAGTAACGAGGGTACACAGGAAAACTTGACAGAGGACAAGGTACAAGCTACTATTAAAGCCAAAATTTTTACCTCTATTTACCCATTGTGCTTGACACAGGTGCTATGACTAATTTGATGTCACATGAATTCTTTCAAGAACTGAAACAACATGAACATATACCCACAATGCCATTGCAAAATTACAAGGTACAAACTGCCACTGGTCAGGAATCGAAAGGAGTCAAAATACAAGCCTTAATTCCCTTCCAATTAGGACAGTATTCTGTACAATGCAGTTTTTTGATAGTAGAGAAATTAGCAGCTGATTGTTTAATTGGTATGGATACATTTAGGACTTACCAAGTACGAACTGATCTAGGAAAGGGCAAATGATATTTCACTGTAAATAACTAATTCTTTGCAATAGACCTAATCTGGGGAAGTATTGATAGACTTAAGACTGAAGTTACGACTTAGACATTCAATTGGTAAATCTCATAGTTATGTTTGTACACACATACAATAACGAACAATCAGCAGCAGAAGAGGTGAATGTCGACACAATAAACACAAAGGTAAGTGAATAGAAGTGCTTGTCTCAAGAATAGCAAGCAGAACTTAAAGGAACTGATACTTGCTTATATACATGTATTTGAGAAGAAGACTATGTATCATTAAGGATTTTGTGAACAAAATGGGTGTATATCCTCACGAAACTTTTCCTTCTACGTCGTACACTATCCCATGGACAAAGAGGGAAACAGTAAGAAAAGAGATTAACAGGTGGCTTGTATGGGGCGTAATACAACCATCATTTTCCCCTTACTGAAGGCCTATTTTGGCCATGAGTAATCGAGATGGCAAGGTGTGCTTGGGTCATCGGCGCATGTAACATTAATAAGATTATTGTACCAGTTTGAACACGTCCAGACAATTTAGAGGAAAAGCTTAGGAAATTCCATGATGCTAAATTTCTTACTATAATCGATCTCTGGTCCTCATATTGACAAATACACTCCTGGAAATTGAAATAAGAACACCGTGAATTCATTGTCCCAGGAAGGGGAAACTTTATTGACACATTCCTGAGGTCAGATACATCACATGATCACACTGACAGAACCACAGGCACATAGACACAGGCAACAGAGCATGCACAATGTCGGCACTAGTACAGTGTATATCCACCTTTCGCAGCAATGCAGGCTGCTATTCTCCCATGGAGACGATCGTAGAGATGCTGGATGTAGTCCTGCGGAACGGCTTGCCATGCCATTTCCACCTGGCGCCTCAGTTGGACCAGCGTTCGTGCTGGACGTGCAGACCGCGTGAGACAACGCTTCATCCAGTCCCAAACATGCTCAATGGGGGACAGATCCGGAGATCTTGCTGGCCAGGGTAGTTGACTTACACCTTCTAGAGCACGTTGGGTGGCACGGGATACATGCGGACGTGCATTGTCCTGTTGGAACAGCAAGTTCCCTTGCCGGTCTAGGAATGGTAGAACGATGGGTTCGATGACGGTTTGGATGTACCGTGCACTATTCAGTGTCCCCTCGACGATCACCAGTGGTGTACGGCCAGTGTAGGAGATCGCTCCCCACACCATGATGCCGGGTGTTGGCCCTGTGTGCCTCGGTCGTATGCAGTCCTGATTGTGGCGCTCACCTGCACGGCGCCAAACACGCATACGACCATCATTGGCACCAAAGCAGAAGCGACTCTCATCGCTGAAGACGACACGTCTCCATTCGTCCCTCCATTCACGCCTGTCGCGACACCACTGGAGGCGGGCTGCACGATGTTGGGGCGTGAGCGGAAGACGGCCTAACGGTGTGCGGGACCGTAGCCCAGCTTCATGGAGACGGTTGCGAATGGTCCTCGCCGATACCCCAGGAGCAACAGTGTCCCTAATTTGCTGGGAAGTGGCGGTGCGGTCCCCTACGGCACTGCGTAGGATCCTACGGTCTTGGCGTGCATCCGTGCGTCGCTGCGGTCCGGTCCCAGGTCGACGGGCACGTGCACCTTCCGCCGACCACTGGCGACAACATCGATGTACTGTGGAGACGTCACGCCCCACTTGTTGAGGAATTCGGCGGTACGTCCACCCGGCCTCCCGCATGCCCACTATACGCCCTCGCTCAGAGTCCGTCAACTGCACATACGGTTCACGTCCACGCTGTCGCGGCATGCTACCAGTGTTAAAGACTGCGACGGAGCTCCGTATGCCACGGCAAACTGGCTGACACTGACGGCGGCGGTGCACAAATGCTGCGCAGCTAGCGCCATTCGACGGCCAACACCGCGGTTCCTGGTGTGTCCGCTGTGCCGTGCGTGTGATCATTGCTTGTACAGCCCTCTCGCAGTGTCCGGAGCAAGTATGGTGGGTCTGACACACCGGTGTCAATGTGTTCTTTTTTCCATTTCCAGGAGTGCACAAAGTCACAAATATACCGCCTTCCTATGTGGGGCAGAAGCTTCGAATTTCAGATATTACCATTTGTATTGAACGTAAGAGCAAGTGTATTTATCTCAGCTCTGGACAAAGTGCTAGGGCCCTAATTTTTAATAAGTTAACAGTATACGTGGACGACCTTTTAGTCTCCTATTACTCAAAACAAGAGGCAATTAAGGGCATGCTTAGGCTTAGTCTCATTTTTCAGGAAATTCATCCCTAACGAACTTATGAACAGTGATACTTTACTCAAGCTTCTCCAGAAAAACAGACTTTGGTTATGGGACAAGCAATGTCAAACTGATTTCGAGAACATGAAGCAAGTCTTATTAAATGCTAATATTTTATTTCAACGAGATGTGAAGAAGGATTTTTGTTTAAGCACTGACACGTTTTCTCAAGGTCTGGGTGTATGCCTTTTTCAAATGGTAGAAGAAGAGGAAAAACTCATCTTTAAACTAATTAGCTTCACCAGTCACATCATATTCAGTTATGGAGTTGGAGGGTTTGAGGTACTTTGATCCTTCAAAAAGTTTGAATATTTCCTTTGGTGTAAACACACAAAGGTGTACTGTGACCATCAGTCCCTGTCGTTTTTGTTAACTGGTAAGTTGCTACACCGTCAGCTCGCCAGATGGTGTATGTATATTCAAGAATTTGATTTTGAAATAGTGTACATAAAAGGAAATCAGAACATAATAGCTGATTCTCTTTCTCGATTACCACTAGGCTTAGAGGAACTTAACGATCTTTTACAGCAGGAAGATGAAATAAGAGCTATGTTGATGTAAGACAAAACACTCTGACCATAAAATGTCCTCAAACCTACACGAAGAGCACTACAGGTGGTAAGAAAGTGTATTGTCTGCCAGAAAGCAAAACATTCTAACACCTGGAAACAGACTGAACTACATCCCATTGTTGCTAAAAAAAACCTCTAGAAAAGTTATGATTGGATGTGGCTGGACCCTATCCCACAAGTAAGAGCTGTATGATATTTTCACCAAATATGAAAAATCGTATGCTGTACAGAACACTACAGCCAGTTCAATTATAAGGCGAATCAAAGAGGATTATTTTGCAAGAGTAGGAAAACCAATAGTCATGTTAACAGATAATGCCTCATATTTTGTTGGATGTAAATGGAAAGAGTTTGCAGATTCCAACAAAATCAAACACATTTTAGTATCCAAATTTCATACTGAAGCTTCCCCCATAGAAAGAGTGTTTAAGGAATTTAACAGGTTTCTGAGGACCTATATACGACGTAAGTATACCAAGTGGACTGAATATGTCACCCCTTTCTTACAAGTTGTTAACAACCTTCCCCATACATCAACTGGATTTACACCAAATGAGCTGATGTTCAATTGCAAACAAGTAGACGAGTGGGAGGAACCTTTAACCACGACAGTGATACCGGAATTATCAATAGACGATAAAATACGTCAAGCAGTAACCAACCTTGAAACCTGGGCTACATATAGGGAAGTAACTTATGACAGAAAGCTGAAATGTACAACACAGTTTTATACAGGATAAAAGGTGTTACTTAGAACACACCCCAAATGCACAAAAATTGCAAAACTGAACCGTAAGTGTGTAACCTCCCCACAACAAATTCTAAAAAAATAAACTATATTTATTAGTAATGGAGCCACAGCTAAGTGTGACCTTCCCACAGAAATTTTAAAAACAATATTTATTAGAAATGGTGCCACAGCTAAGTATAAACTCCCCACAAGAATATTAATGGCAAAGACAATTAAATGAAAGCTCGCTATCTGACTCAAGTACAAGTTCCCATTAAATAATGAAAGATAATCTCATGACAATGAAACTACAGTGATAACCAAAACTCAATTAAACCGAAATGTCGGTGTTTGCCCTGTGCGAATTCAGAATAAATTTCTTACCTTAGTGAAACTGCATGTCAAAATTCTGCTCTTATTGTTGTCTGGCGTTTGCATGAAAAGCATTGGAAGTACCTTTTAAAAATCTTTGTTAAAAGGAAATGGAAGGAAATTTGAATGATTGTCTCTAAAATTGCTTTTAAATCAAAATTATTATTGGGGGCGATTTTTGAAAGTTAAATTACAATGACTGTTCGTTACATTATCTGATGAGCGCAAAGCTGCATGATTATTTATTTAAATAAATTATACCTCGTCCTGAATCTCGACCATTGCGATGCCGACGCCCGCCGACTGCTCTCCGCTACTGCTAGCAACCGACTTCAAGCACTACTGAGGACTGACTACTGCAGACTGACTGACTGCTCGCTACTGCGAGTCGAGCGCAACTGCTCTGGTCAGAGATTCTACAATGTCTCAGCATCGCTGCCGCACAACATACGTGTTTCATAACCCTCCACTGGGGGGGCAAAAATTTGGCAGCGATGGTGAGTCATTTGGACTTGCCATCGTAACAAATTTTTCCTTTAATTAATTAACATTTACAAAATTTTTAGATGTATCACATGAATTAAATGTTGTGCGCATGCACCGATTACAAAACATTACAGACAAGACAAAATATAAGTACAAAACAAATCAGGAAAAATGTATATACAAATTATTTGACAGATAACAAAGTGTACACACACTGAAAAATTCTTTAGCAGTTTCATCATGTTGACAAGTGTCATGAGTGCACATGCACTGCAGTGGAGAACATATCAGTAAAAGACGAAATGTATATACAAGAGTAACAAATGACATAAATCATAAAAGGTATACAGAATGAACACAAATCATATCGAAAATTGAGAAGAGTGCACAGGCACTGTAGTTCAGTTGAAAACATAAGTGCACATGCACTGAAAACTTTTGAACATTTTTATAACAAATAAACGCAAGAGTAGAAAAAATCATCAAATCACAAAAAGTATATACAATATAGATGACAAGAGTGCACACATACTGCACTTCAAAACAAATCGAAAATGTCTTTAGTATTTTGACAACAAATGGCAAAAATCATGTCGACAAGTGACACAAGTGTACTCGCACTAGAGTTCAACAAATCGAGAAAAAATGTATATGCCATGAACATAAATGGTGTTAGTAAAAAATGATTTTCACTATTAGGATAGGAAAGGAAGGATTGCATCATGGTTGTAGCACTTTAGTTTGCACATAGCTGCACTGAAAGTCCATATCTTTCCACAGAATCACAACTAAGTGATACAATCTGCAGTTCCGTTCCCAGAAGTATTCATCAGCTTATCAAGACAGTGAAACGTCGTAGTAGTATTCCATACTATCATTTGGCAGTATACCAGGTACACCAAACAGTGGGACCAGAATAACGTCTTCATCGGTTACGGTGGTGGACAGCATGTCGTGTCAACACCACGCTCTTAAGAGGCGGCACACAGTGCTCCATAACAAAGTCTTGATTAGTGATTACATAAGTAGTTTCTTCGCCTACAGTGGTGGACAGCATGTCGTGTCAACACCACGCTTTTAAGAGGCGGCACACCAACGTAGAATTAGTGCAAAAACCAAATATAGTGCTCCATGATAATGAGGATGGACAAGACAAATGGATGTTACAATAATTTCAGGTAGTTAGGTCAGAAGGTGAAGGACATTAACTAACACACAAGCCTTAATAGGTGATTACATAAGTAGTTTGCGGCATACATAGCTCAGTTATTGAACATTTCTGTACCATGAATGTAGTATTACAGAAAAATGTTCATTAATTAATTTACAGACAAGAGTGGTAATCAATCGCCATCAAGTATTGAGTATTACAAAACATTTTTCCTCATTCAAATGACATATTTACAAGTAACTATTAACACTCAGTGGCCTAGCAACTTTCGATTAGTACAAAATATTTATCATCATTCAGTATTAATATGGGAAGTCATCATTGCAAACACTAACAAAACGTTAAGTTACATTAATTATTGGCACTCAATGGCCAGCAAGTATTGAATAGTATAAAACATTATTCATCATTCAGTATTCTTCATATCATTAAGAAATCATTATTAAAAATCAGTTAATTACAGTCATAGCATTAATAAGCATGGGCATTATAAGTTACATTAATTATGGGCACTCAGTGGCCAGCAAGTATTGAATAGTACAAAACATTAGTAGCATTAATAAGCATGCGCATTATAAGTTACATTAATTATGGGCACTCAGTGGCCAGCAAGTACTGAATAGTACAAAACATTAGTAGCATTAATAAGCATGGGCATAATAAGTACTCTCATTACAATAGATAGTGGCAATTATGTTTTGGTATCATTAAGAAGTCATTATTCAAGTGACATACTATTCAGAGCTGATCAGTGTTATTCAGAATTATCATAAACTAGTGACATTATCTGGGACTGTTAATACATTTTGTTTTTTTTTTTTTTTTTTTTTTGCTAGCAATGCATTGCTTTGGGTAATTATAAGGGAAAGCAAGAAGAAATAAGAGAAAAAATTGCTTCTAGGTTGTTCCTATAAATGAAAAGATTGTGTAACGTCATTCGTCATGAGTCAGCTGTAGCAAGGTTATCACATTTATAAATGATAGACACAAGTGGGTAAGAAAAATGCAAGTACTAGAACAGGTATAATAAGTAACAAGTTTAGTAACTATCATAAAAAGCTTCTCCTGAAAGAAAAATACAAAATGGATTATTGAACTGAAAGAAGAAACGCAGACTATGCTGAAAAGTAGTGAACTTCGAATTAACAGGTAGTGAAATGTGTATAAAAAATGTGTTCCATAGCTGTCCTTTCCAAAACCTTCAGTCATCCTACTACGCAATATAACACCTGCTGTCAAAGTAAACTGCAACAAATACTTAAATAACTACATAGCATAAATACATAACTTCAACATTATCCTCATCTGTAAAGAAAAACTTCATTATTCATATCATCATAACTCCATCATTATCATCACCTGTAAACAAAAACTTCATTATTCATAGTACCATATTCTTCATTATTGTTCATTATCAGCATTCATTATCATCTGCAAAAATCATTTCATTATTCATCACACAACTATTCCTAATCCCTAGCATATTTCATCACTTAAAACTAAAATGTGTAGTTCTGTCTGACAGCTTGCATCAATCGCTTTGTATTCTGAAAGAAAAAATTAGTTAAGACTGCTATTCTGCGATGTGTATAATATATTCTGGTTAATGCTTGTTAATTCTGATCCATTTACTCGTCCTCATTAGCTTATTGCATCTTCTTTCGTTTATTCCATAGGTGAAATTCCCACTTCTGTTTAATTCATTTCCTGTACACATCATTTATTTCTGAAATTGATGAACAAAGATTAATGTCTTGCATTTAAATCATATACCCATTAAATAGTGACTGGTTAATGGTGACAAAATTAAGCATACAGCATAACATGACAGAAAAACGTAATATGTCAAAAGCATAGACAGTGTTCAAAGGCAAAAGATGTACAGAGAATATCACAATGCAGCAGCAAAAAAAAAAGAAAATGTCAAACAGTCACGATGTTGAGATATCATAGGGCAAAATGTCAAAGTCAAATGGTGTGTGCTATACCTTAACTAGTTCACAGTGCATACAAACAAAACATGAAAACAATCGTACATGCATAAGAAAGACAAAATGTGACATTCGTTGTGTTCAGCTTATATGTAGTGTAGTTAATAGATGCGATAATTAAAGACTTCAATGGAGAGAGAATTTGATAAAATTAATGCGTCATTATAGAGAATTGCATAATTATTCATAAAATGCGTAAGTTCATCTGAAAAAATGCACGGTCTAGTGTGTAACGACAAGAAGAGCGACCTGCTAACCTTACCTTGCCGGGCACTTGCCAAGAAAAAATACGATAATCATCAGTAATTAGTCATGTGAATATAATTGCATAAGTGGTCATAAAATGTGTAAACGGCCTCATAGCATGTTACATCGTAAAGTGGTTTCATTCGATAAAGGGTTTAATGTTTGACACATGATGGTTGCCTTTCGATTTTCTGGTTCTCAGAGTTTCGACGTGTACAACATTGGGGTGAGGAATGCTGCGAATCCGATATGGACCTGCGTATAGAAGTTCAAATTTACTGCACTTACCTTTTAATTTGCTGGATAAATAGTGTGTACGTACTAATATCTTCTGTCCAACGTGAAAGTCTCGGTGTCTACAAACCTGTTTTTGCTGTCTTCTCCGGCGCTCTGCGGCACGTTTGATGTTGTTCAGCGCAATGTCAATTATTTCGTGGTGTCGTAATCGACGAGATGTAGGAAATGTTACTAATTCTTTGATTTTGTTTGGTGGTTCAACGTTTTTCAGTATAACAGACGGAGGTAGCATAGTGGATTCATTTGGAATGGAATTAATTACATCTTGAAATGAGTGTACGTGTGTGTCCCAATTAACATGTCTTTTGTGGCAGTATATTCTACACAGTTTACCAATTTCTTTCATTAGTCGTTCACAAGGGTTCGAAGAGGCGTGGTACTTGGATATATAAATCGGAGAAATGTTTCTAGCTCGTAACATGCGTGTCCATATGACAGAACGAAATTGTGATCCATTGTCAGAAATTACTTTCATCACATGCCCTACATGAAATAAGAAATGCTTTACAAATGCTTTCGAAACAGTTTTAGCAGTAGCTTTGCGTAACGGAGTGAAGGTAACAAATTTTGAAGTGAGTTCAACAGCGACAAAGATGTAGCAAAAACCTCTATTAGTTCTCGGAATTGGACCAAAAATGTCTACTGCGGCCATATGTCTTAATTTAACAGGTACAATGGGATATAATGGAGGAATGTGTGAAGTGGTGTCAGACTTAGCTTTCTGGCAAATTTTACATGACGCTAAAACTCGTCGTATACGTTTTTCCATGCTGGCAAAATAACAGTTCTGTCCCAGTATCAGAAAACATTTTCTTGCTCCATAATGTGCGTAGCTTAAATGAGTGTACCAGATTAATTTGTTAACCAGTTCGTCAGGAATGCATAATAACCAATTGTTACTGTCTGGATGAGAGCGGCGAAACAGAATGTCATTGCGTACAGTGTAGTGGTTTCTAATCGTAACATTATTCTTATCTTGCCAAAGGTGTTTAATTTCTTTCCACACATTGTCTTTGCTTTGCTCTCGTGCTATGTCCTGTAATGATGATGAAATAAAATTTTCAAATGCAACTTGTTGAATGTACATGACGCTGAAATTTGCTTTGCAGAAGTTGGTTGCTACGTCTTGCTGATTGTTGCTGAGAGAACGAGAAAGTGCGTCTGCTATAACATTTTGTGTACCGGGAATGTGAACAATCGTAAAATTAAATTCTTGTAAATACAGTTTCCATCTGCTTAATCTGTCGTGAGTAAATTTAGCTGAAAGTAAAAATTGTATAGCTCTGTGATCTGTGTAAACGGTGGTATGTCTGCCATAAAGGAAGTGCCGAAATCTTGTAAAAGCCCATACAACACATAATGTTTCTAGTTCTGTAACGGAGTAATTTCGTTCAGCAGGTGACAAAATGCGGCTTGCAAATGCGATGTTTTTAATTACTGTAGAGCCATCTTCTTCAATTTCCTGGAAAATATGTACGCCTAAAGCTGTGTTAGAACTGTCGGTGGCAATAGAAAAATTTCTGCTAAGATCTGGGTGCGATAGAAGTGGAGCATTCAACAAAGCATCTTTCAGGTTCATGAATTCAGAATGTGCTTGTTTATCCCAAGACCAAATAGTATTTTTACCTGTTAATTGGCATAATCTAGGCGTGTCTAAAGCAGAGTGATGAATAAATTTGCGAAAAAAGTTAATTAAACCCAAAAAACTGCGTAATTGTTTCTTCGTTGTAGGAACAGTAATGTCACGTAGAGCTTGAAGTTTTTCTGGATCAGGCGCAATGCCTTTTGCTGAAATTACGTGTCCAAGAAATTTTATAGAAGTTTTGCCAAAATGCGATTTACTGAGGTTAACTGTAAGTCCTTGTGCATGGAAAGTTTGCAATAGTCGTTCTAAAATCAGATTATGTTCAGACCAGTTAGCTTCTGCAATAAGAATGTCGTCTACGTACGTCGTAATTCTGTCTTTAAGTTCTGTCGGAAGTATTGTGTTCAAACCGCGAATAAAAGCAGCAGAAGAAATAGTTAAGCCGAATGGTAATTTGCAAAATTGATAACAGTCACCAAAACAGAGAAAAGCTGTATACTTTCTGCAATTCGGATGAAGTTGAATTTGCCAAAATCCCGATTTTAAATCTAGTGTAGAATAAATAGCTGTACCGTGAAATTTCTGTAGAAGTTCCTCTAATGTCTGTGGTCGATCTGTTTCATTAATAATAATGTCATTAATGTGACGTGAATCAAGTACAAGGCGAAGTGAGCCATCTTTTTTCTTAACAATATGTAGCGGGTTTATGTACGGACTAACTGCTGGTTCTATAATTCCTTGATCGAGCATATCCTGCAATTCTTTTTTAACTTGTTCTCTGTGGATATATGGAATGGGATAATGCTTTGCTTTAAATGTGTCGTGCTGTTTGACTTGAAATTCATACATAAAGCCGGACATGGTACCAGGAATGTTGTCGAAAACTGGAGCTTGCTGTGAAAGAATTTTGTGTAATTGCGTGCGTTCGTCGTCTGTATTTGCACTGCTCTGTTTAACTTTATCTGAAATCATCTGCATTACGTCGTAGTCAGCTTCGTCTGGAGTATTATAGTTATGTACGTACGTGTCTGTGAACAATGTGGGATTACAGTCTATGTTACGTGTTGCGGAAATGACCTCTGTGCAGTTAATTGTTTGTTCTTCTGATGATAATGAGTGCTGAAATTCTAAAGCCAATTGCACATTTTCGTCCTTCAACATTAAATAAGAATTTTGAAAGTCAACCACTGCGTCGTGTTGTACGAGAAAATTAGTACCTAAAATTACGTCTGTTGTCAACAAGGGAACAATCCAAAAATTTGAGTGAAAAGTATGACCTCCAATACAAAATGACAAATGTGTCTGTAATTTAACGTCTACACCTTTACTTGATACTGCTCCTTTCACTTTGGTTTTGCCTAAAGGTAATGTGGGATACGTATTCTCTTTGTTACACTCGTTAAAAGTCTCCTCATTAATGACTGACATAGGTGACCCAGAATCAATTACTGCTGAAAATTTCGATGAACCTATTTTAATTTCGATGACAGGATGTGAAATGGTTTTCTGAACAATTGGTTTTTCCTGCAAAAGAGTGTCTCTGATGTCGTCAAACGTAATTACATTCTCGTGAACAACATTTTGCGTGTCAAAACTAGTGCTTGTGTTATTGGAAGATGCGTCCTGTACAGTATTTAGTCAGATTCTATCTGACGTGTTATTATTGTCAGGAGGACGTTGTGGCATTTCTACGATTTGAACAGTTCTATTACTTCTTCCAGACGCATTACGCTCTGGATGATACCTACTGTCGGGTTCATTTACTAGAATATGTTGTTGCTGATGATTTTGTTGCTGGTAAGATCGACTATTATTATATGTACGTTGATAATTTTGCTCGTCATTTTCACGTCTGTCGTGATAGTTATCCCTATACGGTGCATTGCGATAGGAATTAAAATACTGTCTTCTTTGTACGTAGTTGTTTCCTTGTTGCCGTGCGTTACTATTTGTTGTATCAGGGACTACACGTGCACGCGGTGAAACATTAAAGCCTGGTTGACCTTGTGCATTCCATTGTTGGTTAGGTACGCTAACCGGCTGACCTTCATGCTGTTGTGGTGCAAAACGTCTATTGTTACTAAAAGGTGGCTCCTGTTGCTGAAAGTTTTGATGATGTTGATAATGTGAATTTTGTCTGCTGTTAAAATTTTGCTGGTTGTCGGTCCTAAAGCGCCTGTTACTTCTCCTATTGAAATTACGTGTTTGATCATAATTGCCGTACGTCTGTTGGCTTTCGTTGTTATACGAAGAATTTTTGTTCACAAAAGAATAATCAGATTGTTGTACCTCCAACAGCTGTAACAGATCTCTGAATGCTGAAATATTTTCTTTTTGCTGGCCGGTTAAAAGTGAAACTCTTAATGATCGCGGTAGCTTAGAGATACATAATTGAATAAGTGCAGATTCACTGTACGGTTCACTTAGGTACTGGTTCTGTTGCACCATGTGCTCAAAAAATTGCGTCACACTGGAAAAATTCGTGTTCTCATAATTTGGTAAGCTAATTAACTGATCTTTAATTCCGCGCTGTGTCGTCTTTGACCAATACGCAGATAGAAACGCATTCTGAAACTCTTCCACTGAATAACATTGCCTCGCGATCGGCCTCATACGAGTTGCCGGTTCGCCTTCCAAAAAGCTGCAAATAAATTCAAGTTTATGCGTTACAGGCCAAGTCGGTGGAAAAGCAAAGCTAAATTGTTGGATCCAATCTAGCGGGTGAATCTGTGTTCTGTCGTTTTTAAACACTTTAAACTTTCTCACTGACAGAAAATGTTTGTAATCGAAGTTATCGTCTCTGTGTGATGGAATAGGATCAGTATTGCAAGAAAATCTGTTGAACTGTGGTTGTCCGGAATCTAAGTCCCGTACTCTCTGTAGATTACCCAAATTACACGCGCTGCGTGAGTCTGGCAAATGTTCGAAAAATGGCGTCTGCTGTGATGCGTTATTAACTGAAATACTTTTCATTTCTGTTACTTCCTGTTGTAAACTAGACAACTTTCTGCGCAACATGTTATTAGACGAATCAATTTCATTAATTGTCTGCTGTAAATTTTGAAATTCAGGTGTTTGATTAAACGAAACCGGTGAAGTATCATCTGATTTATTGTCATTAGTACTTTCGATGACGTCAATACGACTGGCCAATTCATCACATTTTTCAGTCAGTATTTTAACCTGATCATCGGTTTTAGTGTCTGTGGCATTAATCTGGTTTTGCAATTTACGTGTAGTTTCGTTCAGTTTTCTAACGTCAGCTTTGACGACATCGGAATCCTGTGTTAGTTCTAATTGTTCGAGTCTGTCGGTCACTGTTTGAATATCTATTGTGTGTGTATCTGTTTTTGATTTAAGATCCGAAATTTCGTCACGTAATTCTGTGTTCGACTGTTTGAATGTATTAATTTCGTCGGACACTGTGGCAATATTATTGTCTACATATGTTTTTGCCTTCGCAAACATTTTGCGTTTGTCTTCCTGTCTCTGAGCAGTGATTGTTTCCATTACTTGACGTTTTACTTTATTTTGATCATCAATAAATTTGCGGAAACGCGTATCACTGTTTTGTATGTGAACACTAAGACGTTCGTTAATTTGAGAGTTCTGTTGTTCGAATTTCGCGTCAATCTTTGCATCTACTGTGCGCGAAAGTTCTGCTGTCATTGCTTTAAATTCGTCGCGTAATTGTGTAGCTTTTTCAGAGCATTGTTTAGCGACTCCGCTAATTTCGTCTCTGAGTGTTTCTGTTGCAGCTGTTTGCAATTCCCTTAATTCCTGAGCAACAGCCTCAATTTCTTCGCGTAACTGTTCCTTAGTGTCATGACACTGTGCGGCAACGGCTCTAATTTGTTCACTAAGCTGTCTGGAATTGTTGTCTAATTTTTCATTTAAGTGTTGTTTGAGATTTTCGTTATCTTGTTTGTTCTGTTCTCTAAGTTGTCTGAAATCTTTACTCTGATTGTCTAATTTTTCATTTAACTGTTGTCTGAGATTTTCATTCTGTTGTTTGGACTCTTCACTTTGTTGTTTGTTTGATTCGAGAATTTGCACCAATAATGCCCTAATTGGATCCGATACAAAATTAGCATTTCCATTCTGTGTGCTGTTTAATGGTGGATTTGGAATTGTTTCGCTTTCTGTAACCATTTGGTTATTTTGAGATTTACAAAAAGGTTTGTCAGTCGAACGTACACTGTCGGTCATTATTTCGGAATTAAATAAATCCGGCGTACTTTGTGTATCCTGCTCATTCTCATTAGAGAAATTTGTCTGTACGTTATTTGAATTTTCCAAACCGGGTGTGTTAAGCTGGGCAGCGCTCATTCCAACAGAACGCCCCGCGTCATCAATTGTCGTCAAATTAACAGAGGAGACAATTGAGTTCTCTTGTTCATCATTAAGGTAAAAGTCGTCATTCGCGATTGGAACGCACTGACTGTTAGTGAACGCAGCATTGTCATCACTACTCTGCGCGTCACAATTGCTATCGGTCATGATGTTTAAGTCGGAAATTGCATTCAAAATACCTCGCGATACACTATTCACAGTCTTTCGCGGCATTTTTACAATAGACACAAATATTCACAAAAGAAATAAGCACAATACAAAAGCAACACACAAATACAACAGAGCAACGAATTGCCGATGATCTGAGGAAAGAAAGTCACAAGATTAGTAAAAGCGTTGCGCCAAATTCTAATTATATTTAAGCAATAAGAGCAGATATCTGACTGTTTTTCAAAAGATTCTCACGAAATACGATCCTGGCAGGGTCGCCAAGTGTAACCTCCCCACAACAAATTCTAAAAAAATAAACTATATTTATTAGTAATGGAGCCACAGCTAAGTGTGACCTTCCCACAGAAATTTTAAAAACAATATTTATTAGAAATGGTGCCACAGCTAAGTATAAACTCCCCACAAGAATATTAATGGCAAAGACAATTAAATGAAAGCTCGCTATCTGACTCAAGTACAAGTTCCCATTAAATAATGAAAGATAATCTCATGACAATGAAACTACAGTGATAACCAAAACTCAATTAAACCGAAATGTCGGTGTTTGCCCTGTGCGAATTCAGAATAAATTTCTTACCTTAGTGAAACTGCATGTCAAAATTCTGCTCTTATTGTTGTCTGGCGTTTGCATGAAAAGCATTGGAAGTACCTTTTAAAAATCTTTGTTAAAAGGAAATGGAAGGAAATTTGAATGATTGTCTCTAAAATTGCTTTTAAATCAAAATTATTATTGGGGGCGATTTTTGAAAGTTAAATTACAATGACTGTTCGTTACATTATCTGATGAGCGCAAAGCTGCATGATTATTTATTTAAATAAATTATACCTCGTCCTGAATCTCGACCATTGCGATGCCGACGCCCGCCGACTGCTCTCCGCTACTGCTAGCAACCGACTTCAAGCACTACTGAGGACTGACTACTGCAGACTGACTGACTGCTCGCTACTGCGAGTCGAGCGCAACTGCTCTGGTCAGAGATTCTACAATGTCTCAGCATCGCTGCCGCACAACATACGTGTTTCAAGTGGCAACTTCTATAAAATTCCCAAATCCCCTCCCCAGGTGCATACAGATTGGTACGCATAAACACAGGTAAAGACAAGTGCCTTTACCCACACAAAGACTTGAAAATGTTTATATCTTGAAGAAGGGCTGTATACCCTTAAAGATGTATATATGTATACTAATATTAGATTTAGGGTAATGGAAAGTCACATTCCAGAGTTTATGTTGTTAGTTGTTAAGGGAAACTTTTGTTTGTGTTTTTTTCTTATACATCAAATGCGTAAGCAATAACGTAAGTAGTTGTAACAAGCAAGGATACAACGACACTCTAAATGCAATGCTTCGCCTTGTGTGTACCCCAGTTGTAAACAAATAAATAAACTTTTGAAATACACGATAGCGTGCAATGCAATACACAAACCACAAGTGCGTGCGCACCAGACAGGCACAGCTGGAAGTGTTAGAGCGCCCAAAACAAGCAAACCTGATGACCTACAGCCTGCACTAGTATTTGTAAAGCCTATTGAATAAACAAAGACACAGAAAATTAAGACAGAGTTTATACTACAACTACGACTGTCGACACAATACACAAACCACAAGTGCGTGCGCACCAGACAGGCACAGCTGGAAGTGTTAGAGCGCCCAAAACAAGCAAACCTGATGACCTACAGCCTGCACTAGTATTTGTAAAGCCTATTGAATAAACAAAGACACAGAAAATTAAGACAGAGTTTATACTACAACTACGACTGTCGACACAATACACACAGACGAAGATAAGCTAAGGTACTATATTGACAGGAAATGGACGCTAAGCTACGAGATATTTACTTAAGGTAATGTAGTATATACATTATATCTATATGTGAACAATATTTACAAATTTAAATATTGAAAGTGCACACACGAATTATCCTTGATGGAGGAGAA